>NW_021300168.1:0-4164 GCF_002162155.2 Triticum dicoccoides
TTTTTTTTTGGCTGGAACCAGTGTCTTGTTTTGCTACTACCGGCGGCTTCATTTGCTACTACCGGCGACAACATTTTTTTGCGACATAATTCAAGATGATGCAACCTTGACGACGGGTGACAACATTTTTTTGCTGCAAACTATGAAGTTTTTCGCTACCACCGGCTATAGGGTTTGTTACCACCATACACAGCGGTCGGCCGGCGTTTTTCTTTTGTGTTTTGCTACAACCATGTCATTTTTTGCTGCAATCGGCAACCACAGAAGCTACATCGGGTTAACATTTTTGCTATAATGATGGTGACGAGCTGTAGCGGTAAGCTTTTTTGCTGGAAGCGGTACTTTTTTGCTACAATAGGTATCTTTTTTGTTGGAACTAGCAAGAGCCTCGGGAGGGCAGACGGCGAGGTACAGCGCGACCACAACGACAGGTGCTGCGGCCGGCGGCGGGCGCTACCGGAGATGCGGCCATGTCCCCCGGAGCCGGAGATGCAAGCCTGCAACCACGAGTGCATGTTGTTGCATGCATGAAGCCGATGAGAAACGCAGGCGGCGAGGGCGGCGACCGGCGGTAACCGACGGCGAGGGCGGCGACCAGCGGCGAGGGTGGCGACCGGCGGCGGTTCTTCAAGGTTTTGCTACATCGGTCGTCCATGGCTAGTGTTGGCGGCGGCGCTGCTTTGTTTTCCCCTCTGCTGTTTGGTTGAATCCGTTTAATTGGAAAGAAAATGATTTCAGATCTGACGGTTAAATGCAATCTAATCAAACGGCCGCGCTGTGTCCAGCCGAATTGATTGCGCCGGTGCGCCGGCGCAGATTAGTCGCCTTTGGATTATTACCATGATATATAATAATAAGAGGAAATTTAGGTTCATACTATAGCCAAATAATGTGCCAAATTAAAATTTAAACAGTAGGGATATTTGATCAGTAAATTAAATTTTAAATATAAATTATTAGGCACTAATATTAAGCATTGGAGGAGTATATCAGACATGGTCATGTAATGAGTTTCCGAAGTGTATACATACGTGATGTTTCCTTTTTTTTCTATTTTCCAAGTGCATGAACGTACGTGTGTGTATTCTTTTTTTTGTAAGATTTGACACATATCTTTCCTAGGACAACACGTTCCTTGTTTTTTTCTAACTTAACAGGTTTCTTGTTTTTTTTAACTTAACATGTTCCTTTTTTCTTTGAAGTCAACTTAACACGTTCCTTGTTTTTGTAAGGAAAAGTCCGACTTCTTCTTGACTATTTTCCCTGGGATGCATGCAATCTTCTTTTTAACGTAAGTTTTTTTCGATGAGGAAACAAAGTGGCCTCCAGATGTATTTTTCAACGGGGTGGAGCCAGGGAGCACGTACGTGAGAAAATCTCATCCTTTTCCCGTTTACATGTATGTGTTTTTCTTAGTTTTTTCTTTGAAGTTGTGTTTTTCTTAGTTGGTGCATGTACGTGAGTTCTCTTTTTAAAGAGGCCCACCATTTACCAAATATATTTTCATTAACATATGTTCGTTCAGATGTGTCACGTACAGTCGTTGGAGGCCCAGAGCATTATATATGTTACATAAATCTAACGGTCAAGATAATTCTATTTGTTAAGATTTACCAGATCGATGGCTAGTAATTTCTAATTAACGTGCAATTTTCTAGCATATTTACCTTGCTCCTGGTTCACCTTATATTACTTTTAATATATAAATAGATGCAACATAAATATGTAGACAAGACCTGTGTTTGTCTTTGATTCCCAAGTTTGAACTAGTATAGTTCGGGTTCTTACATGATAGTGCATGTCACATTATTTTTTCACCGCTACAACGACCAAACCATGGACTGAGAAAACGGTGTTTCATATATCTAGTACTAGAGTTATTTTCTTCTCAGTTAGTACCGAAGATGCCAAATGGCGCGATGGTGCAATATGGAGGGATGTAGACATTGCACATTGCAGGTAGCGTCTGTAGCGCTAGGTTCCTTATTTCCTCGAACTGGGGCAGTTGTTGAGGCTGGACAGAGCCCTGGGCCTGTGGGTTTTGCTGAGATGGCCGGAAGGAGCCCTGGCCTAATGGATATTGTTGCAGAGGCTGTTGGAAGGAGATCTGGCTCGATGGTTGTTGTTGTTGTTTTTGTTGTTGATGCAGAATAATAGCATGAACAACATTGTGGATGGCCTGGCACTGCGACTGCTCAGGGATCTGCCATAGGTGCTGACAACACAATTCTTGCAGCAGCTGGTAAGTACTTTGTTGCAAAACTTGTGATCTTCCATGCACTATGTTGTGTTGCTGCAATACAACATCCATGCATGGAATCAGTTGTTGTTGCAAAATTTGTTGAAGGATTTGTTGTTGTTGTTGTTGTTGTTGTTGTTGTTGTTGTTGTTGTTGTTGTTGTTGTTGTTGTTGCTGTTGCTGCTGCTGCTGTGAAATTGGTTGTTGTGGTTCCGAATACTGTGGTTGCGGTTGTGGATATGGTTGTTGTGGTCGAAATGGTTGTGGCTGTGAATATGGTAGTTGCGGCTGCGGAAATGGTTGCAGCTGCAGATATGGTTGTTGTGATGGAAATGGTTGCGGCTGTGGATATGGTTGTTGTGGTGGAAATGGTTGTTGCTGCCCTAGAAATTGTTGTTGTTGTACCAATGGAACTTGCTCTTGTGGCTGTTGCTGAGATGGATTTTGTGGCTGCAATTGTGGCACTGGAACTCTAACTGCAGTTGTGGCGGTGGTCGCCACGATAGCAAGGAGGGCAAGGATGAGAAAGGTCTTCATGGTGGATTTGTATTGACCACAGCTTGCTTGGCTTAAATGATGCGCTCTACTAATGAGAATGATGGATGAGGAAGGATGATCGTCATGCTATGGGGCTATTTATAGTTGCCATGGAATGATCTCTTTCACAATTGGCATTTGTTTGTGTGGAAAGTGCTTGGATGCTTCTAAAAATCATCATTTGGTATGTTCTGTTTGGTGGCACTACTTACAAGTGTATTCTTGGACTGGTCATTAAAGTTCCTTGTTGTTGCACTATCATTCCACCACCAAAAATGTGTGATAACATGCATGACTCATCTTATTCACTTTACAGCTCAAACACTAATCTAGATTGCCTATTTTTCTGAAACTAAGTTTGTAATTTTCTGCAAATTGTTACGCATAAACTAGATAAGCATGGCTGTCACGGTACTTAGTTCGTAATCTTGTGTGGTCTGTTAAGATAGATAAGACTAGTAATATAACTTGCTTTAGTAGGCCATGACTCGTCAAATTCCTTTTACATGTCAAGTGTTGTAGTGTTCTAGAAGTTATTAGCAAGCATAAATTTTGTAATGTTCTACAAGTTGTTACGTGTAAACTAGATAAGCTTGACTTGCACACAAACAAGATTGTAATCACTAGTCATCTACCCGTGCAACTGCACGGCCTAGCTATTATAGGGGTACATATTTATTAATAAATATTTATATGTAAAATTCAAGCGCTTAAATTACAGATATCATACATCTGAACATATGCTAAGCTATTCAAACAATTGTAGTACAATATAAGCACATATATTATAAACTTCATTATATGGAAGTGTGCCTCTACTTCCCATTTATACTAAAAAATATGAACATCTACAATACCAAAACTATATAGTATGGAAATACATTTCATGACGCATCTGGTAATATTGATTTCATATTGTGAATGTTGATATTTTTTTATTATAAAGTTAGTTAAAATTTACAAATCTTGACTTTGACCAAACTTTATATGCAGATTAAAAATAAATGGAGGGAGTATCTTGGGGTCACTGCCACGTCACATTTCTCATACATTCAGTACGCGTGTCGCCCCGAACGAGTGGAGACTGCATCGTCACCTTATCCTTTCCCTGCAGGCTCAAGTCTGCTTCTTCCCAATCTTTCATTTCTAATCAAAGGAGAGTGAGGCGAGCTGGCCGGGCAGCTCTTCGTCGGGGACGTCGTTGTCTACTTGCGCGCGCCTTCGTCGGGGATTCACCCTGTGCCCATGTACAACCACCTTCCAGAAGCCATCCGAGCGGCGCCCTGCAACGCTCGCGCGGAGGTCCCAACTTAGGAGGTGGACGAGGCTGTGCAGCTCGCGGCTAAGCTGCTCTTCGCCGGGGTCGCCGTCGTCTCCATGCGCCACAC
>NW_021300169.1:0-1008 GCF_002162155.2 Triticum dicoccoides
ATTTTTAGAGTCCGTATGTGTGGGGAAACAAGAGATAGGGTTGATTTCGGACCCCTCCACCAAGGGCCACGAAATTCCCCCCTCTTCCTCCATATATACAGCCCTTAGGGCATCGTTTAGACTTTGGGTTTTGTTTAGATTAAAAGTTCGCCATAGCTGCAACTTCGCGTACTTCGTTTGTGTTCAACGACCAGACAAAGGCGTCACAGAACCCCACCTTGATCAATAAAGCTTTCATCTTATATTCGCAATATCCAGATTGCAATCTTAGTTTCTTGCTTGTTCTTCGTTTGCTCGCAGGAAACAGACCCTCGTGGTCAGGTTGATCGTGCTCCGGCGTGGTCAATAACCTCTCGGAGTTGGTTTAGCGATTGCTAAGGCGCGACGTCCTCGCACGTTCGTAGTCGGATCGTCAAAGTCGACTTCCACCAAAGCGATATCCATCATCTCATCGAAAGACGGGACACCTTTGCTTCTATCAAGTGGTATCAGATTTCCAGGTTGCTCGGTGAGATTTTAGAGTTTTTCGTAGTTTAGATCGAGTCTGTTCTTCATACCTATAGTCCACGAAAAAGCCACAAAAAAAATAAAAAATTAGGGTTAGTTCATCATATCCGAACCAATCTGAGCCTTGCATAATCTTTTTAGGGTTTTGCTTTGTTGAATTTGCGGTTACATCGTCGTGTCTAGTTGCTGGTCTTAGAGTCTAGTCTTTTAGAGTTTCGAGTTCTGGTCATAAGTTGTCACGCCGCCGCCGCACCATCATCATCGCCCCTGCCATCTACCACCACCGCACCGAATCCGTATCCATATACCACCACCAATCCGTGTCCATATACCACCACCGATCCATATCCATATACTACCACCGCTACCACCACCGCTGCCATATACCACCACCATATATCCACCACCAATCCGAGTTGTTTGCTTATTAGGTTTGTTTTCGGGATCCATCTAGATTCCGATTCGTGTTTCCTTGCCGGAGTAGGTTTCGGAAAAAAAAAA
>NW_021300170.1:0-1824 GCF_002162155.2 Triticum dicoccoides
ATTGATAGTCTTGGAGAAAACTCGCTCTTCCTTGGACAAAACTATCCGATGATGGTGAAAGGCGATCCAACTGATGTTGACACATTTATGAGAAGCAACTGTGTCTATACCTCAGACATTTGGGTGGTTCCCTACCCTGGTACTGATATAGTAGGCCGCGTCAGCCTGGATGATCGGTCATGCGTTGGTCTCCAGATCGACAATGGATGGCCCGTCCCAGAGAATCACTTGTGGTTCAAAGCAAGCGTTTCCAACGCCGCGGAATGGTTGAGTTGAAGTTCATTTCATGGCTTGTTATTTGTTGTGTGGTGAAAACTTTAGTGTTTATAATGTATCCTCGTTGTCGATGTGGGTTGATGACCTGTTGTATGTAATAAAATGATATGCCTGTGATAAACTTACTAAATTTATGAATGGCTTTCGAGTCGCTTCTCTAAATTTGTACTAGCTTCACATGCTTCGCGCGTCGGGCGGGTGTTTTTACTGTAGCCATATGTTAATGTGTTCGTTGTACGTAACCAGCACCTCGAATCCTTGATACTAGTATACTATATACTAGTAGGAGTAAGTAGTAGGAGTAGTAGGGTGGCATGGGCCGGAACAAGCATTCACGTCCAGGAGAACGGCACACGCCACCACCATGACATCCATCTGACACCATATTATTTCTTGGAGTCCGTGCTAGAGCAATCTCTTCAGCCTCGTCGTTTCTCTAACTTCAGGCATCGCGTGGCGGGCGAGGTGGGGGTTTGCCGATAGTCGGTTTCCTTAACTGCGGTCCCACTTGTAAGGCCAACTCCAACGCACGACCCCAAACGGACCTCCGTTTTGCACGAACTCCAACGATAATTTTACTACTCCTATAAGTTGGATTAGTGCCTTCTCGATGCATTCATTGTTGATCTGCGGAGGCTCGATCTTGTGTGCTTCTTTCTTCTTCGAGTGTAAAGAAGTAGACGTTGCTTCCTCGCATCTAGTCTCACATCTAGCCTCTATTCTAGTAGGAGTATCAACAAGTGCACTAATCTCATCTGAGAGTAGAACCGAAGATTTGGTCGGGTTCTTCCTCCTTTTGCCAACACGTCGGACATCCAGCATCCAGGTCGTGTCATGAAAGAAAATAGAGTGGTAGTTGAAGCCACGAGATGTGCATCTTGGGTTAAACTGTAAATAGAATCTTACTACTATTGAGTAACTCCAAAAGCAGCCACCGAAGATCTTTATTGGATTTGTTTTTCATCACCAGCACGTCGAGGTGAAAGATGTGCAGGTTTAGTGGGTCCTCTTGCGTTTTCACTGACATGTGGGGCCGCATGTGAGCAAACAGACGATGGGCTCCGTGCGTCCGCTGGCTGGCTGAGAAGAGAGATAGAGGAGGGATGAGCACGGACTGCAGGAAAGTTGTTCTACGTACCTCGATATAGGCTCGATATAGTGGGGTGGCATGGGCCATAACTACCATTCACGTCTAGCAGTACGGCACACGCCACCCACACGAGTCCCATCCGACACCAATTTTCTTGGAGTCCGTGCTACAGCCATCTCTTCTCCCTCCTGTTTTCTCAGCCATCGCGCGGTGGGCGGGGTGGGGGTTTGCCGATAGTTGGTTTTCTCAACTGCGGTCCCACTTGGAAGTGAAAATGCAACACCGCACGCATTCCCGCTTGAGCGGCGTGCCGGACCAACCGTGTGGGGGTGCGACACGAACACGGCAGGCTTTTCCTTTTGAACTCGTAAATTGTAAAATTTGGTTCTGCTCCATGGCGCTACCGATAGATAGAAAATAACGATTTTGCCTAGAGTAATGAGAAGTTTGGTTCTAAC
>NW_021300171.1:0-1824 GCF_002162155.2 Triticum dicoccoides
ATTGATAGTCTTGGAGAAAACTCGCTCTTCCTTGGACAAAACTATCCGATGATGGTGAAAGGCGATCCAACTGATGTTGACACATTTATGAGAAGCAACTGTGTCTATACCTCAGACATTTGGGTGGTTCCCTACCCTGGTACTGATATAGTAGGCCGCGTCAGCCTGGATGATCGGTCATGCGTTGGTCTCCAGATCGACAATGGATGGCCCGTCCCAGAGAATCACTTGTGGTTCAAAGCAAGCGTTTCCAACGCCGCGGAATGGTTGAGTTGAAGTTCATTTCATGGCTTGTTATTTGTTGTGTGGTGAAAACTTTAGTGTTTATAATGTATCCTCGTTGTCGATGTGGGTTGATGACCTGTTGTATGTAATAAAATGATATGCCTGTGATAAACTTACTAAATTTATGAATGGCTTTCGAGTCGCTTCTCTAAATTTGTACTAGCTTCACATGCTTCGCGCGTCGGGCGGGTGTTTTTACTGTAGCCATATGTTAATGTGTTCGTTGTACGTAACCAGCACCTCGAATCCTTGATACTAGTATACTATATACTAGTAGGAGTAAGTAGTAGGAGTAGTAGGGTGGCATGGGCCGGAACAAGCATTCACGTCCAGGAGAACGGCACACGCCACCACCATGACATCCATCTGACACCATATTATTTCTTGGAGTCCGTGCTAGAGCAATCTCTTCAGCCTCGTCGTTTCTCTAACTTCAGCCATCGCGTGGCGGGCGAGGTGGGGGTTTGCCGATAGTCGGTTTCCTTAACTGCGGTCCCACTTGTAAGGCCAACTCCAACGCACGACCCCAAACGGACCTCCGTTTTGCACGAACTCCAACGATAATTTTACTACTCCTATAAGTTGGATTAGTGCCTTCTCAATGCATTCATTGTTGATCTGCGGAGGCTCGATCTTGTGTGCTTCTTTCTTCTTCGAGTGTAAAGAAGTAGACGTTGCTTCCTCGCATCTAGTCTCACATCTAGCCTCTATTCTAGTAGGAGTATCAACAAGTGCACTAATCTCATCTGAGAGTAGAACCGAAGATTTGGTCGGGTTCTTCCTCCTTTTGCCAACACGTCGGACATCCAGCATCCAGGTCGTGTCATGAAAGAAAATAGAGTGGTAGTTGAAGCCACGAGATGTGCATCTTGGGTTAAACTGTAAATAGAATCTTACTACTATTGAGTAACTCCAAAAGCAGCCACCGAAGATCTTTATTGGATTTGTTTTTCATCACCAGCACGTCGAGGTGAAAGATGTGCAGGTTTAGTGGGTCCTCTTGCGTTTTCACTGACATGTGGGGCCGCATGTGAGCAAACAGACGATGGGCTCCGTGCGTCCGCTGGCTGGCTGAGAAGAGAGATAGAGGAGGGATGAGCACGGACTGCAGGAAAGTTGTTCTACGTACCTCGATATAGGCTCGATATAGTGGGGTGGCATGGGCCATAACTACCATTCACGTCTAGCAGTACGGCACACGCCACCCACACGAGTCCCATCCGACACCAATTTTCTTGGAGTCCGTGCTACAGCCATCTCTTCTCCCTCCTGTTTTCTCAGCCATCGCGCGGTGGGCGGGGTGGGGGTTTGCCGATAGTTGGTTTTCTCAACTGCGGTCCCACTTGGAAGTGAAAATGCAACACCGCACGCATTCCCGCTTGAGCGGCGTGCCGGACCAACCGTGTGGGGGTGCGACACGAACACGGCAGGCTTTTCCTTTTGAACTCGTAAATTGTAAAATTTGGTTCTGCTCCATGGCGCTACCGATAGATAGAAAATAACGATTTTGCCTAGAGTAATGAGAAGTTTGGTTCTAAC
>NW_021300172.1:0-2062 GCF_002162155.2 Triticum dicoccoides
ATGACTACCTTGGATATGACCAAAAATATTGCATATATGCATATTTGTCAGGTGATTTCTAGTGCAAACTATTCAATAATCTATTTATGTTATCCAGAACAAAAATACTTCACACACTTTTGTGTTTTGTCTAATTGCAGGTGTATGGGACATTTGTACAATCCACATATGAAGATAAGGAAGAAAGAGATGTTTATTTGCTGTCCAAAAAGTTCTTTCACGTCACTTTTGGCCCAAGAGAAGATAGAGTCCAAGTCTCTCACGTTCTGGATTCAGATTCGGACTGCACAGACATACCTGACTCAAAACACACACAAGTTTTTCATACGGACTCCGAATTGGGTTTGTTGGAAACTAGATTTCGTGCACCTTCCAACCCAATTGGAATCACCTTCAAATTCGTCCGGGGCGTTGAGTTGTGTACGAAACAATCTGATGCTGCAGCAGAATCCGAGTCAAACTACAAGTCCAAAGGTGTTACATCACCTCCACTTGGGCCCATGAGCCTTGTACGACCTAGGGTTAGTTTTAGGCTGCCTTGGGACGTCCTCCCACCTCCTTGGCCGCCACCCCTTGCTCCTATATAAGTAGATCCATCTAGTAGATTTTTCCTTGGGATTTGTTTAGTTAAAAGTTAGCCATTGCAACTTCGTGTACTTCGTTTGTGTCCAACGACCAGACCAAGACCGCTTACGGATCCCCACCATTATCAATACTTCATATATATTCACAATATTCAGATTGCTTTATCATATTCTTGCTCGTTCTTCGATTGCTTGCTGGAATAGACCTTCGTGGTCAGGTTGATCGTGCTCCAGCTTGGTCAATAACCTCTCGGAGTTGGTTTAGCGATTGCTAAGGCGCAACGTCGTGCACGTTTGTAGTCGGATCGTCAAAGTCGTCTCCACCAAATCGATAGTTATCATCTCATCGAAAGATCGGGACCCCCGCCTCTATCATTCTCCAAGCTAGGCCCTTCATTTGTAAGCAAAACAAATGTATCCAATTTAGGCAGCATCATATTCTCATGAACATTAGAATCATTACCAAGAAACGGAAGTACCTGGTAATTTAGTTGGCGTGCACGAGCTCTAGTAATTGGTCCAGTATGTATAGCAGCAGGGGCTGTGGGTGTAACAATTGTATTGATGTCCTCATCACACAATTTGTTCCATACCAAGGGAGTTGTGAAGGAACGTTCTGTGCGCGTCATAATAGACGGAGGGAGCTGCAACAACTTGGCTAGCATGGAGATGGTGGAGAAGCTTTCTCTCACCACAAGACCACATCCACATCCTTACTACATCCAATGGTTCAACAACAGCGGCAAGGTTAAGGTAACACGTACTGTTCGTGTGCATTTTAGTATCTCTACATATGCTGATTATGTTGATTGTGATGTGGTACCTATGCAAGCATGTTCCTTATTACTTGGTAGACCATGGCAATTTGATAAAAATTATGTACACCATGGTAGAAACAATCACTATACTCTTGTTCATAAGGATAAAAATATTACTTTGCTTCCTATGACTCCTGATTCCATTTTGAAAGATGATATTAATAGAGCTAATAATGCAAAACAGGAGACGAATAAGAGAGAAAATCAGATTGTGGCAAAAGAATTTGAGCAACAAATGAAGCCTAATAATAAACCATCTAGTGTTGCTTCTAAAATTAAATTGAAAAGTGCATGTTTATTTGCCACCAAATCTGATATTGATGAGCTAGATTTCAGCAAATCTGTTTGCTATGCTTTTGTGTGCAAAGAGGCATTATTTTCATTCGAGGACGTGCCTTCCTCTTTGCCTCCTGCTGTCACTAACATTTTGCAGGAGTTCGCTGACGTCTTTCCACAAGACGTGCCACCGGGATTACCGCCTATTCGAGGGATTGAGCATCAGATTGACTTAATTCCCGGTGCTTCACTGCCAAACCGTGCACCATACCGTACCAATCCAGAGGAGACGAAGGAGATTATGCGCCAAGTACAAGAGCTTCTCGACAAAGGTTATATACGCGAATCCCTTAGTCCTTGTGCTGTTCCTATTATTCTAGTGCC
>NW_021300173.1:0-517 GCF_002162155.2 Triticum dicoccoides
GTCCCGTGCTCGTCTCGTCGTCCGTCATCGCTACCGCGACGACGTCCGCCTCGACTCGCGTTACGCTAAGACAGGTTGGCAATGGTGTCACGTGCTCGTCTCAGCGTCCGTTGTCGCTACCGCGACGACGTCCGCCTCGACTCGCGTTACGCTAAAAAAGGGAGGCAGTGCTGTCACGTGCTCGTCTCAGCGTCCGTCGTCGCTACCGCAACGACGTCCGCCTCGACTCGCGTTATGCTAGGACAGGGTGGCACTGCTGTCACGTGCTCGTCTCGGCGTCCGTCGTCGCTATCGCGACGACGTCCGCCTCGACTCGCATTACGCTAAGACAGGGAGGCAGTGGTATCACGTGCTCGTCTCGGCGTCCGTCATTGCTACCGCGACGACGTCCGCATCGACTCGCATTACGCTAAGAAAGGGTGGCACTGGTGTCACGTGCTCGTCTCGGCATCCGTCGTCGCTACCGCGACGACGTCCGCCTCGACTCGCATTACGCTAAGACTGGGAGGCAGTGGTG
>NW_021300174.1:0-2067 GCF_002162155.2 Triticum dicoccoides
GGGACTTCAGAACCCGGCCCGGGGACTGCGCCAGTCGGCCCGGGGACTATGCCAGTCGGCCCGGGGACTTCGTCAACCCAGCAAGCGGCCGCAGACTCTAGCCCGCCGCCTCCCAGCCTAGCCGCCCTTGTCCAAGTCGCAGTGGTGGCAATCGAAGAAATAGCAGCACCTTCATGGGCGCAGCCCATCCTCAAGTTTCTAGTGAATAGAGAGCTGCCAACTGATGAAATCTTGGCTCGGCAAGTGCAACGCCGAGCGGCAGCCTACACCATAATCAATAGAGAGCCGGTCAGGCGCAGTGTCACTGGTGTCTACCAGCGCTGCGTGGAGCCAGAGCAAGGCCAAGCAATTCTCAGAGACATCAATCAGGGCGAGTGCGGCCATCACGCGGCTTCAAGAGCACTCGTCGCCAAAGCCTTTCGGCACGGTTTCTTCTGGCCGACTGCCCTGGAAGAAGCCAAGGAATTAGTCCAAAAATGCAAGGGGTGCCAGAAGTTCCGCTCCAAGCCGCATCAGCCGGCTTCCGCGCTGAAGACAATTCCCATCGCCTGGCCCTTTGCAGTATGGGGCCTGGACATGGTGGGACCATTCAAGACGGCCCGAGGCGGCCTGACTCATCTGCTTGTCGTGGTGGACAAGTTCACCAAGTGGATAGAAGCAAAGCCCATCAAGAAGTTGAACGGTCCGACTGCAGTGACTTTCATTGCCGACATCACGGTGCGGTACGGCATACCGCACAGCATCATCACCGACAACAGCACAAATTTTGCCAAGGGCGCCTTGGCCCGTTTCTGCGCGACGCAGGGCATCTGACTGGACTTAGCGTCCGTTGCCCATCCGCAGTCAAACGACCAGGTGGAGCGAGCAAACGGCCTCATCCTGTCTGGCATCAAGCCTCGACTGGTCGAACAACTCGAGCGTTCGGCCGGCTGTTGGCTTGAGGAGCTGCCAACTGTCCTCTGGAGTCCGCGCATCGCAACCATCCTGACCGCAGTCCGGCCAGGGCTCTCCTGATAACGAGAGATACTTTAGCGAATTTAGGATGTCGCCAAAGGGTGAGTGCTGAAAGATGTCCGCAGCGGCGAACTCCATGATCGGCGCCCAATCGGATTCGATTGGTAGGGGCGCAGGAGGTTCGGAGTCCAGCGAGGAGTCCGGCACCTCGGAGTCACGGGCTTTACAAGGGACAAGGTCAGTATTCGGCTCCATCGCTGTAGAGGTTGCAGCCCCTGAGGCGGTGTCTAGCCACCCATCCTCGATCTGCGCGGTCGGCTCCGAATTAAGGATCGGACCAGACTCATGTGCAGCCTCCAGGGCACTGTCCGGCAGCAGAGCTAAATCATGCCCATCGTGATAGTGCGGCGCGCTCGGCTATGGCTTGAATCCATCGAAGATCAAGTCTCCGCGGATGTCAGCCGTGAAGTTTAGGCTTCCAAATCTAACCTGATGGCCAGGGGCATAGCTTTCGATCTGCTCCAGACGGCCAAGCGAATTGGCCCGCAGTGCAAAGCCGCCGAACACGAAGATCTGTCCGGGGAGAAAAGTCTCACCCTGGGCTGCGTCGTTGTGATGATCGAAGGAGCCATCAAGCCTATCGGTGACGACACAGAGGAACTCTCAATGAAAGCACCAATGTCGGTGTTAAAACTGGTGGATCTCGGGTAGGGGGTCCCGAACTGTGCGTCTAGGCGGATGGTAACAGGAGACAAGGGACACGATGTTTTTACCGAGGTTTGGGCCCTCTCGATGGAGGTAAAACCCTACTCCTGCTTGATTGATATTGATGATATGGGTAGTACAAGAATGGATCTACCACGAGATCAAGGAGGCTAAACCCTAGAAGCTAGCCTATGGTATGATTGTTGTAATGGTTGTTCGTCCTACGGACTAAAACCCTCCGGTTTATATAGACACCAGAGAGGGCTAGGGTTACACAGAGTCGGTTACAATGGTAGGAGATCTACATATCCGTATTGCCAAGCTTGCCTTCCACGCCAAGGAAAGTCCCATCCGGACACGGGACGAAGTCTTCAATCTTGTATCTTCATAGTCTTGGAGTCCGGCCGA
>NW_021300175.1:0-11394 GCF_002162155.2 Triticum dicoccoides
CACGCCGGCGAGGTCAGCAACGGTGCCGATGTGGCGCTGTTGCTGCTCCTGGCGGTGGGACACCGATACGGCACCATGGACTTCGAGGGCCAGGCCGCCCACCAGCACCGCCGTCTGCATCGGTGGACAGGGAGGGAGGGAGGGACCAGGGGGATTGTGGTGGGTGGTGGTGGAGGCCTCACGTGTGCGTGCTCGGAGTTCTTAGCGGTGACGGCGAGGATGACCTGCAGGCGGCACTGAAGGATGACGAGGGGGCGGGGAAGGACCAGACGGTGGCAGCGGCGGCCATCTAGGGCTACAGGGGAGCCTGTCGCTTCCTAGGTGGGTTCGCGGGTTCGTAGTTAGGGTTCCTAAGAGGGCGCCACCGCCGTCTGAAACCCTAGTCAGGGGGGACGGGGAGGAGTCAAGCAAGGAGGAGGAATCACACGGAGTAGGCGGCGCCACCGCAAAAGATAGAGGAGAGAGGCGAGGAAGAGGCAGGAAGGAAGGAGGAAGGCGGGGGGGGGGGAGGATCACCTCCCACAACCACGAAAAAGATCAAGGGAGGAGTTGGATCATACGGTTTTGTTAGGCGTGTTTTTTTTAGTGTGGTGGGAGATGAGACGAAAAAAACTAGACGAAAGTGGGGGACGGAAAATAACCGTGCAATCCTATCAACTGAGACATTAGGAGTGGAGATTACTGTTTATTTTCTTATTTATCGCGATGCATTAGTTATATATTATTTCCTTATTTTTTTGGAGTAAAAGTTGTGGGGGGAAGACATAAATGATGATATAGACTCCACTTTACTAGCGACATAAATCATATGCAAGATATTGTGCATTGGGTAGTTGTCTTTTACAATCTGTAATTTTCTCAGGAGAGCGTGGCAAGAGTTTGTGGTTGGAGTGGCTTGAGATAGCAAATAAAAACCAATGAAATAAATATTCTAAAGGAGAAACGGATGGCTAATGCAATGTGTAAGAGGGTGCTTGGATCCAAGGAACTATTTTTAGTCTGACTAAAAATAGTCTCTTTTAGAGGCTAAAGTTCCAAGAACCCCTGACTAAAAAGAGACTAGAACTAGTCTTGAGGCTAAAAAGTTTTAGTCAAGGGAACCCTACTAAAATATGGATTAGCTCTCTCTCCCCTCATTTAATTCCTCTCTTTAACACAGCCGGTTCCCCTCATGTTCCCTCATCTCCCCCTCGATCGCTCCTCTCCCCCTCCCTCTGTTCGTGTGAGGACGAAAGCAGCGGGCCTCCGCAGGAGGCGCCGGGCCCCCGCAGAACGCGCCGGCGGCCGCCTCCACCTCCGCTAATCCCCGCCGGCTCGGCCTATCGCCGCGCCTCCGCCTACTGTCGCGCCTCCCGCCTCCGCCTACTGCAGCGCCTCCCGCCTCCGCCTACTCGAGCGCTCCTCTCCCCCTCCCTCTGTTCGTGCGAGGATGAAAGGTGAGACTGAAGGCCAAGATCCATCCGTCATGGACGGCGCCCGTTCGATTTCTTCAGTTCTGTGCTTGTTTTTCCATTAATCGGATGAGTGTCTTGTCTCAGATCCATCCGCCATGGACGACGCCCCGTTCGATTTCTTGTCTCAAAAGGAATCGTCTGGTGCTGCGGCGGAGGCCATGGACGGTGAAGGGTGGGGCTTGACGCCGCCTCGTCTCCGGCGTGATAGTTGTTGGGGAACGTTGCAGAAAACAAAAATTTTCCTACGGTTTCACCAAGATCCATCTATGAGTTCATCTAGCAACGGGTAATCGGATGCATCTACATACCTTTGTAGACCGCGAGTGGAAGCGTTCAAAGAACGGGATGAGGTAGTCGTACACGACGTGACCCAAATCACCGGAGATCCTAGCGCCGAACGGACGGCACCTCCGCGTTCAACACACGTACGGTCAGCGTGACGTCTCCTCCTTCTTGATCCAGCAAGGGGAGAGGAGAGGTTGAGGAAGATGGCTTCAGCAGCAGCACAATGGCGTGGTGGTGGTGGAGCTGCAGTACTCCGGCAGGGCTTCGCCAAGCTCTATGAAGGAGCAAGAGGTGTTGGAGAGGGAGAGGGAAGCACCAAAGGCGTGGTTTGAGAGACCCTCCTTCCCTCACTATATATAGGGAGCCAAGGGGGGGGCGCCGGCCCTAGGAGATCCAATCTCCTAGGGGCGGCGGCCAAGGGAGGAGTCCCTCCTCCCCAAGGCACCTAGGGGGTGCCTTCCCCCTTTGGGACTCTTCCCTTCTTGAACCCTAGGCGCATGGGCCTCTTGGGGCTGGTGCCCTTGGCCCATGTAGGCCAAGGCGCACCCCCTACAGCCCATGTGGCCCCCGGGGGCAGGTGGCCCCACCCAGTGGACCCCCGGGACCCTTCTGGTGGTCCCGGTACAATACCGGTGACCCCGAAACTTGTCCCGATGGCCGAAATAGCACTTCCTATATATAATTCTTTACCTCCGGACCATTCCGGAACTCCTCGTGAAGTCCAGGATCTCATCCGGGACTCCGAACAACATTCGGGTTACTGCATATACATATCCCTACAACCCTAGCGTCACCGAACCTTAAGTGTGTAGACCCTACGGGTTCGAGAGACATGTAGACATAACCGAGATCGTTCTCCGGTCAATAACCAACAGCGGGATCTGGATACCCATGTTGGCTCCCACATGCTCCTCGATGATCTCATCGGATGAACCACGATGTCGAGGGTTCAAGCAACTCCGTATACAATTCCCTTTGTTAATCGGTATGTTACTTGCCCGAGATTCGATCATCGGTATCCCAATACCTCGTTCAATCTCGTTACTGGCAAGTCACTTTACTCGTACCGTAATGCATGATCCCGTGACCAGACACTTGGTCACTTTGAGCTCATAATGATGATGCATTACCGAGTGGGCCCAGTGATACCTCTCCGTCATATGGAGTGACAAATCCCAGTCTTGATCCGTGTCAACCCAATAGACACTTTCGGAGATACCCGTAGTCTACCTTTATAGTCACCCAGTTACGTTGTGACGTTTGGTATACCCAAAGCACTCCTATGGTATCCGGGAGTTACACGATCTCATGGTCTAAGGAAAGGATACTTGACATTGGAAAAACTCTAGCAAACGAACTATACGATCTTATGCTATGTTTAGGATCGGGTCTTGTCCATCACATCATTCTCCTAATGATGTGATCTCGTTATCAATGACATCCAATGTCCATAGTCAGGAAACCGTGACTATCTGTTGATCAACGAGCTAGTCAACTAGAGGCTTACTAGGGACATGTTGGTGTCTGTTATTCACACATGTATTACGATTTCCGGATAACACAATTATAGCATGAATAAAGACAATTATCATGAACAAGGACATATAATAATAATGCTTTTATTATTGCCTCTAGGGCATATTTCCAACAGTCTCCCACTTGCACTAGAGTCAATAATCTAGTTACATTGTGATGAATCGAACACCCATGGAATTCTGGTGGTGATCATGTTTTGCTCTAGGGAGAGGTTTAGTCAACGGATCTGCTACATTCAGGTCCGTATGTACTTTACAAATATCTATGTCTCCATCTTGAACATTTTCACGAATGGAGTTGAAGCGACGCTTGATGTGCCTGGTCTTCTTGTGAAACCTGGGCTCCTTGGCAAGTGCAATAGCTTCAGTGTTGTCACAGAAGAGTTTGATTGGCCCCGACGCATTGGGTATGACTCCGAGGTCGGTGATGAACTCCTTCACCCAAATTGCTTCATGCGCTGCCTCCGAGGCTGCCATGTACTCCGCTTCACATGTAGATCCCGCCACGATGCTCTGCTTGCAACTGCACCAGCTTACTGCCCCACCATTCAAAATATACATGTATCCGGTTTGTGACTTAGAGTCATCCAGATCTATGTCGAAGCTAGCGTCGACGTAACCCTTTATGATGAGCTCTTCATCACCTCCATAAACGAGAAACATTTCCTTAGTCCTTTTCAGGTACTTCAGGATATTCTTGACGGCTGTCCAGTGTTCCTTGCCGGGATTACTTTGGTACCTTCCTACCAAAATTACAGCAAGGTTTACATCAGGTCTGGTACACAGCATGGCATACATAATAGAACCTATGGCTGAGGCACAGGGGATGACACTCATCTCTTCTATATCTTCTGTCGTGGTCGGACATTGAGCTGAGCTCAATTTCACACCTTGTAACACAGGCAAGAACCCCTTCTTAGACTGATCCATATTGAACTTCTTCAATATCTTATCAAGGTATGTGCTTTGTGAAAGACCTATGAGGCGTCTCGATCTGTCTCTATAGATCTTGATGCCTAATATATAAGCAGCTTCTCCAAGGTCCTTCATTAAAAAACTCTTATTCAAGTAGGCCTTAATGTTGTCCAAGAGTTCTATATCATTTCCCATCAAAAGTATGTCATCTACATATAATATGAGAAATGCTACAGAGCTCCTACTCACTTTCTTGTAAACGCAGGCTTCTCCATAAGTCTGTGTAAACCCAAACGCTTTGATCATCTCATCAAAGCGAATGTTCCAACTCTGAGATGCTTGCACCAGTCCATAAATCGAGCGTTGGAGCTTGCACACCTTGTCAGCATTCTTAGGATCGACAAAACCTTTCGGCTGCATCATATACAATTCTTCCTTAAGGAAACCATTAAGGAATGCCGTTTTGACGTCCATCTGCCATATCTCATAATCGTAGAATGCGGCAATTGCTAACATGATTCGGACGGACTTTAGCTTCGCTACCGGTGAGAAAGTCTCATCGTAGTCAACCCCTTGAACTTGTCTATAACCCTTAGCGACAAGTCGAGCTTTATAGATGGTCACATTACCATCCGCGTCTATCTTCTTCTTAAAGATCCATTTATTTTCTATGGCTCACCGCTCAACGGGCAAGTCAGTCAAAGTCCATACTTCGTTTTCATACATGGATCCTATCTCGGATTTCATGGCTTCTAGCCATTTGTCAGAATCCGGGCCCGCCATCGCTTCTTCATAGTTCGAAGGTTCACCGTTGTCTAACAACATGATTTCCAAGACAGGGTTGCCGTACCACTCTGGTGCGGAACGTGTCCTTGTGGACCTACGAATTTCAGTAGGAGCTTGATCAGAAGTATCTGGATCATCATCATTAACTTCCTCTCTAGTCAGTGCAGGCACCTCAGGAACATTTTCTTGAGTTGCGCCATTTTCCGGTTCAAGAGGTAACACTTCATCAAGTTCTACTTTCCTCCCACTTACTTCTTTCGAGAAAAACTCCTTTTCTAGAAAGGATCCATTCTTGGCAACAAAGATCTTGCCTTCGGATCTGAGGTAGAAGGTATACCCAATAGTTTCTTTAGGGTATCCTATGAAGACGCATTTTTCCAACTTGGGTTCGAACTTTTCAGGTTGAAGTTTCTTGACATAAGCATCGCATCCCCAAACTTTTAGAAACGATAGCTTAGGTTTCTTCCCAAACCATAATTCATACGGTGTCGTGTCAACGGATTTCGACGGAGCCCTATTTAAAGTGAATGCGGCAGTCTCTAAAGCATAGCCCCAAAAAGACAGCGGTAAATCGGTAAGAGACATCATAGATCGCACCATATCTAATAGAGTGCGATTACGACGTTCGGACACACCATTACGCTGAGGTGTTCCAGGCGGCGTGAGTTATGAAACTATTCCACATTTTCTTAAGTGTGTGCCAATTCGTGACTCAAGTATTCTCCTCCACGATCTAATCGTAGAAACTTGATTTTCCTGTCACGTTGATTCTCAACCTCACTCTGAAATTCCTTGAACTTTTCAAAGGTTTCAGACTTGTGTTTCATCAATTGGATATACCCATATCTACTCAAGTCATCAGTGAGGGTGAGAACATGACGATAGCCACCGCGAGCCTCAACACTCATTGGAGCGCACACATCAGTATGTATGATTTCCAATAAGTTGGTTGCTCGCTCCATTGTCCCTGAGAACGGAGTCTTGGTCATTTTACCCATGAGGCATGGTTCGCACGTGTCAAATGATTCGTAATCAAGAGATTCTAAAAGTCCATCTGCATGGAGCTTCTTCATGCGTTTGACACCTATGTGACCAAGGCGGCAGTGCCACAAGTATGTGGGACTATCATTATCAATCTTACATCTTTTGGTATTCACACTATGAACATGTGTAGCATTACGCTCGAGATTCATTAAGAATAAACCATTCACCATCGGAGCATGACCATAAAACATATCTCTCATATAAATAGAACAACCATTATTCTCGGATTTAAATGAGTAGCCATCTCGAATTAAACGAGATCCCGATACAATGTTCATGCTCAAAGCTGGCACTAAATAACAATTATTGAGGTTTAAAACTAATCCCATAGGTAAATGTAGAGGTAGCGTGCCGACGGCGATCACATCGACCTTGGAACCATTACCGACGCGCATCGTCACCTCGTCCTTCGCCAGTCTCCGCTTATTCCGTAGCTCCTGCTTTGAGTTACAAATGTGAGCAACTGCACCGGTATCAAATACCCAAGAGCTACTACGAGTACTGGTAAGGTACACATCAATTACATGTATATCACATATACCTTTTGTTTTGCCGGCCTTCTTGTCCGCTAAGTATTTAGGGCAATTCCACTTCCAGTGACCACTTCCCTTGCAATAAAAGCACTCAGTCTCGGGCTTGGGTCCATTCTTTGGCTTCTTCCCGGCAGCTTGCTTGCCAGGCGCGGCAACTTCCTTGCCGTCCTTCTTGAAGTTCTTTTTACCCTTGCCCTTCTTGAACTTAGTGGTTTTATTCACCATCAACACTTGATGTTCCTTCTTGACTTCTACCTCTGCTGATTTCAGCATAACAAATACTTCAGGAATGGTCTTTTCCATCCCCTGCATATTGAAGTTCATCACAAAGCTCTTGTAGCTTGGTGGAAGCGACAGGAGGATTCTGTCAATGACCGCGTCATCCGGGAGATTGACTCCCAGCTGAGTCAAGCGGTTATGTAACCCAGACATAGTGAGTATGTTCTCACTGACAGAACTATTTTCCTCCATCTTACAGCTGAAGAATTTGTCGGAGACTTCATATCTCTCGACCCGGGCATGAGCTTGGAAAACCATTTTCAGCTCTTCGAACATCTCATATGCTCCGTATCTCTCAAAACGCTTTTGGAGCCCCGGCTCTAAGCTGTAAAGCATGCCGCACTGAACGAGGGAGTAGTCATCGGTACGTGCCTGCCAAGCGTTCATAACATCTTGTTCTGCAGGGAGAACAGGTGCGTCACCCAGCGGTGCTTGTAGGACATAATCTTTCTTGGCAGCTATGAGGATGATCCTCAGGTTCCGGACCCAGTCCGTGTAGTTGCTGCCATCGTCTTTCAGCTTGGTTTTCTCTAGGAACGCGTTGAAGTTGAGGACTACGTTGGCCATTTGATCTACAAGACATATTATAAATATTTTAGACTAAGTTCATGATAATTAAGTTCATCTAATCAAATTATTCAATGAACTCCCACTTAGATAGACATCCCTCTTCTAGTCATCTAAGTATAACATGATCCGAGTCAACTAGGCCGTCTCCGATCATCACGTGAGACGGACTAATCAACATCGGTGAACATCTTCATGTTGATCGTATCTTCTATACGACTCATGCTCGACCTTTCGGTCTTCTGTGTTCCGAGGCCATGTCTGTACATGCTAGGCTCATCAAGTCAACCTAAGTGTTTGCATGTGTAAATCTGTCTTATACCCGTTGTATGTGAACGTTAGAATCTATCACACCCGATCATCACGTGGTGCTTCGAAACAACGAACTGTCGCAACGGTGCACAGTTAGGGGGAACACTTCTTGAAATTATTATGAGGGATCATCTTATTTACTACCGTCGTTCTAAGTAAACAAGATGCAAAAACATGATAAACATCACATGCAATTAAATAATAAACATGACATGATATGGCCAATATCACATAGCTCCTTTGATCTCCATCTTGGGGCTCCATGATCATCTTGTCACCGGCTTGACACCATGATCTCCATCATCATGATCTACATAATCATGTCTCCATGAAGTTGCTCACCAACTATTACTTCTACTACTATGGCTAACGCGTTTAGCAATAAAGTAAAGTAATTTACATGGCGTTTCTCAATGACACGCAGGTCATACAAAACATAAAGACAACTCCTATGGCTCCTGCCGGTTGTCATACTCATCGACATGCAAGTCGTGATTCCTATTACAATAGCATGAACATCTCATACATCACATATATATCATTCATCACAACTTTGGCCATATCATATCACAAAGCACTTGCTGCAAAAACAAGTTAGACATCCTCTAATTGTTGTTGCAAGTTTTACGTGGCTGAAATAGGATTCTAGCAAGAACGTTTTCTTACCTACGTGAAAGCCACAACGTGATTTGTCAACTTCTATTTACCCTTCATAAGGACCCTTTTCATCGAATCCGCTCCAACTAAAGTGGGAGAGACAGACACCCGCCAGCCACCTAATGCAACTAGTGCATGTCAGTCGGTGGAACCGGTCTCACGTAAGCGTACCTGTAAGGTTGGTCCGGGCCGCTTCATCCCACAATACCGTTGAAGCAAGATAAGACTAGTAGCGGCAAGAAAGTTGACAACATCTACGCCCACAACAAATTGTGTTCTACTCGCGCAAGAAGAACTACGCATAGACCTAGCTCATGATGCCACTGTTGGGGAACGTTGCAGAAAATAAAAAAATTCCTACGGTTTCACCAAGATCCATCTATGAGTTCATCTAGCAACGAGTAATCGGATGCATCTACAGACCTTTGTAGACCGCGAGCGGAAGCGTTCAAAGAACGGGATGAGGTAGTCGTACACGACGTGACCCAAATCACTGGAGATCCTAGCGCCGAACGGACGGCACCTCCGCGTTCAACACACGTACGGTTAGCGTGACGTATCCTCCTTCTTGATCCAGCAAGGGGGGAGGAGAGGTTGAGGAAGATGGCTCCAGCAGCAGCACGACGGCGTGGTGGTGGTGGAGCTGCAGTACTCCGGCAGGGCTTCGCCAAGCTCTATGGAGGAGGAGGAGGTGTTGGAGAGGAAGAGGGAGGCACCAAAGGCGTGGTTTGAGAGGCCCTCCTTCCCTCACTATATATAGGGAGCCAAGGGGGGGCGCCGGCCCTAGGAGATCCAATCTCCTAGGGGCGGCGGCCAAGGGAGGAGTCCCTCCTCCCCAATGCACCTAGGGGGTGCCTTCCCCCTTTGGGACTCTTCCCTTCTTGAACCCTAGGCGCATGGGCCTCTTGGGGCTGGTGCCCTTGGCCCATGTAGGCCAAGGCGCACCCCCTACAGCCCATGTGGCCCCCGGGGGCAGGTGGCCCCACCCGATGGACCCCCGGGACCCTTCCGGTGGTCCCGGTACAATACCGGTGACCCCGAAACTTGTCCCGATGGCCGAAATAGCACTTCCTATATATAATTCTTTACCTCCGGACCATTCTGGAACTCCTCTGACATCCAGGATCTCATCCGGGACTCCGAACAACATTCGGGTTACTGCATATACATATCCCTACAACCCTAGCGTCATCGAACCTTAAGTGTGTAGTCCCTACGGGTTCGGGAGACATGTAGACATGACCGAGATCGCTCTCCGGTCAATAACCAACAGCGGGATCTAGATACCCATGTTGGCTGCCACATGCTCCTCGATGATCTCATCGGATGAACCACGATGTCGAGGGTTCAAGCAACCCCGTATACAATTCCCTTTGTCAATCGGTATGTTACTTGCCCGAGATTCGATCGTCGGTATCCCAATACCTCGTTCAATCTTGTTACCGGCAAGTCACTTTACTCGTACCGTAATGCATGATCCCGTGACCAGACACTTGGTCACTTTGAGCTCATAATGATGATGCATTACCGAGTGGGCCCAGTGATACCTCTCCGTCATACGGAGTGACAAATCCCAGTCTTGATCCGTGTCAACCCAACAGACACTTTCGGAGATACCCGTAGTCTACCTTTATAGTCACCCAGTTACGTTGTGACGTTTGGTATACCCAAAGCACTCCTACGGTATCCGGGAGTTACACGATCTCATGGTCTAAGGAAGGATACTTGACATTGGAAAAACTCTAGCAAACGAACTATACGATCTTATGCTATGTTTAGGATCGGGTCTTGTCCATCACATCATTCTCCTAATGATGTGATCTCGTTATCAATGACATCCAATGTCCATAGTCAGAAAACCATGACTATCTGTTGATCAACGAGCTAGTCAACTAGAGGCTTATTAGGGACATGTTGGTGTCTGTTATTCACACATGTATTACGATTTCCGGATAACACAATTATAGCATGAATAAAGACAATTATCATGAACAAGGAAATATAATAATGATGCTTTTATTATTGCCTCTAGGGCATATTTCCAACAATAGTTCCGGCGGCCGCGTTCCGAGGGCCGGGAACGTCGCCGCACCGCGCATGGACCTGGGGAACCTTGACCTCAACGCCGACTGCGGCGCCGCCTCGTACCCCGACATGACCATGTACATGCATATCCTCCAACGGGACAGCGGCTCCGGTCAAGGTTTCCCCCCACAGAGGGCAAGATCAGATGGCTTGCCGCTGCGAGGTCGTACACCTCGCCAAGGTCTGTCCGTAGTGAGGGCACCAGGTGCTCGCGGCAAGGCCGTCGTGGTGTCGGGGGGAGGTGATGTTGCTGCCATGCGAGTTGCTGCACATCGTGGGGGTTCAAATGGCGCGGGCTGTAGCAGGCAGCCGCAGGTAGCGACGATTCCGGTGGATGATGATGACGGCATCGAAGAAGACGAAGATGAAGATGAGAACACGTTGAACCAGCATAGGAAGGTATACAATTTTCTTTGAAATTCTGCTCACACCATTTCTTTGAAACAGAGAGATTTAGGTTGTTTACTTATGCATATTTCTTTTAGAGGCCAAAAAGCAAGGCTGATTGGACAGACGAAAATACGTACATTTTGTGTGAGTTAGCTTGTGAGGAGATAGAGGATGGCAATTTTACTGCTAAAGTTTGGACCAGTCAGGGTTACAAAAATATGAAGGAGAAATATTATCAAAAGACAAAATTGTGGCATCCAGGAAGAACAAAATCCAGAACCTGAAGGGTGTGTACAATGATTGGGTATGGTTGCAACAACAAACCGGATGCGGCCGCGGCGAACATGGAGAAGTTACGGCAACTACAGCTTGGTGGGAGAGGGAGATCAAGGTACGACAACTAAAGCTTTTTCAATGACAAGTACATGAGCAATAGAGACATATGCTAATGTTGTACAAATACTATTTTGCAGAGTAGACCAAATCTCAAGAAATTTAGAAAGGGTAACCCTGAGTACATTGGACTGTTGCATGAGATATTTCATGAGGTTG
>NW_021300175.1:13312-19046 GCF_002162155.2 Triticum dicoccoides
TTCATACCTGATTTGTGAAGTTGTGCCATAGAACTTACATACTACCTCTTGTACCACCTGTGTTGGTCTCTTAGATAACTTGTTTCACTTGTTTTTATGCAAAACTTCTGCTTGACTGTAGTTGTACAATTTGTACCTGTACTGTTGGAAGCTGACTAACTGATGTACTGTAGATGGAGTCACACAGTGATGACTTGCCACCACCACCACCACTCCCGCCAAATGCAGAGCCAATAAAAGCATGCTCTCAGCAAACGTATCCAAGCATGCTCTCAGCAACAGGGGTGGGAGATAGCAGTAGGGGCGGGAGAGGAGTTGGCGGGAGCCAAACTACCGTGGGGAAGGAGTTGGTTGGAGGGACAAGTAGGATTAGGGGAGAGGGAGCATAATAAATGCTCATTAACTTAATTTTAGTCTCTTTAGTTTTTGGATCCAAGCATGGGTGATGCTAGCAAGTTTTAGTCCCACTACTTTTAATCATGGGACTAAAACGTATCCAAGCATGCTCTAATTCGGGGAAAATTAATATCTCTCCGGTTTTTTTAGTACTTGCAGTAATAAGCAGTACATTGCTGTTAATAAATGGAACATGGTATGAATTTAAATGCGAAGCATTAAAATGGATAAGAAACATTAAAATGCGGGAAAAAAGAAAATAAGTGACATTGAAATAGGAAATATTAAAAAGAGGAGAAATTAATAAGGATAATAATGGATAAGATGAGAAAATTAATATGGGTACTAGCTACTTTATAGATAAGATACGCGTGTTTATACACAAAACTGCTTCAGGAATCAGGAGCGTCTTCCTCCTCTTCCCGCAGGTCGCTTGGTAGCGAAGCCTCTGCTACTTCAGGAGCCCACGCGTTGTGCTCAACCGGACTACTACTTCGCGTCATCGGTGTACTCTGTAGCTATGGCCAGCGCAGCCGGCGAGTCGGGAGCCAACCCTGCCGTGGCATCGGAGGAAGGCGAGGTCCAGCCCTCACCTCTCTTGTCCGGGTACTATGCATCCTCGGAAGGGTCTGAGGGCTACCTCCCGGGCCCAGAGGAAGGGGAGAGCTCCCGCGTGGTGGCGGCACCGGCGCCTCTACTGCCAGCTGAAGCGGCAGCGGCGGCAGTGTGGTCCCTCGCGTTCGGGTCCGTGTCGCAGCGGGGACTGGATCAGCGGAAGGGCATGGAGGACACCATGTCGCTGCACCCGTCCTTCTGCGCCTGGGCGGATGGCTCCCCCATGCACTTCTTCGGCGTCTTCGACGGCCACGGCGGCCCACAGGTAAACCCCCGTCCCCTTTCCTCCACATGCTGCCAGACACCTCCAGGTTGAGTGCTCGATGTCGGCGTTTGATTTGCTTGCTACGTGCTAAATGATGCTGCAGGTGTCGGCCCTGTGCAGGGACCAGATGCACGTCATACTGGCGGAGGAGCTGGCCCGCGCGGCAACTGCCTACCGGAAGGAGCACCGGGAAAATGATGAAGAGGCGGAGCGTCGCGCGTGGGAGGCGGCGCTGAAGCGGAGCTTCGAGCGGGCGAACGCACTGGGGATGGGGCTGTCGGAATCGGGATTGCCCATCATGGGGTCCACTGCCGTGGTGGCGCTCCTGGTCGGCGGCAGCATCCTGGTCGCCAACTGCGGCGACTCCCGCGCCGTGCTCTGCCGTGCCGGCAACGCCTTACCACTCTCCCAGGACCACAAGGTGAGAATAATTGTGTCATGCGTATCGTATTTCACTCCTTTGGTCTCGTCTGGCCGGACAAATTTGATTTTGATGCGTGGATGCAGCTGGAGCGGCCGGACGAGAGGGCGCGGGTGGACGCGGCGGGCGGCAAAGTGCGGACCTCCGACGATGGGCAGCTGCGCGTACGGGGAGTACTTATGTCTCACGCATTAGGTACGCCGTACCTACTGTTTGGTTCTTATTATGCACGTGTGTACTACATATTTTCTTTTAGAATGTGTGTAGTACATTTTTTTTTTTTGAGAATGTGTGTACTACATATCAACGACGTGTCGTCCGTTTAGTTCTTATGCACACGACGTTTTCTGCCATGCAAAAAAGAGAAGGACGTTTCATTCCCATGCATCATTGTTGGCCTTGTATATCTATCTGCAAGGACGACTCAAAAAAAATCTATCTAGAAGAAAACAAAAGTAAATGCAACTATATCAACAGGCTGCTACTAATGGTAAAGAGTGATTCGTTTCAAAAAGTGTTTCTTAAATAAAGGAGGAAACAAAAGTATTTCTATATCACTAAAGGAGGACATTTTCTATTCACCAGCCTGTTGCCCTCTAGTACAAAAATAAAATTAAAATGTTTTGTTAAATTAAATTTTTGCATTGCATATTATTATCATCTGACTCAGAATTAAGAACGAACTCTGTTTGACTTTATAAGGCGGAACCCACATTTCATTTGAAAACAACTTTGACCACTAGTTTATCATTAAAGAGTTTTTTATATGTGTTCAAACGTGTATCATTAGAATTATCGGAAATAATTTGCTACCCATGGTGGTAGGTACGTCCGCCCCCAATTTTTATCACTATTTATTTTGGACTATAAAAAATAACTCTATAACAAAAATATCGTGACTTTGAACCAGCCAGGCAAGCAAAAAGACAATTATGCCAAAAAGGCAAGAAAAAAGACTAACAGAAGTGAGAATAGATAGTAAGAATAGTCATGTTAGGCTTGAAAATTAATGGTAATACACATGGCCAATAATTAATTAAGTTTCCGAAGATATCTGCAAGGTCCTAATAATTTTCATTCACGATTACCTAAGAAAATAGGACTAGTTGTTTTTCCTAAAAGTATTCCTCTCAAACCTTGGTACACTGCGCCACCATCTCGACTTTGTTGGTAGATCGGCGCCCCACCTCTGCCGCTGCCATCTTTGGTATATCTATCTGCAAGGACGACTCAGATAAAATCTATCTGCAAGAAAACAAAGGTAAATGCAACTATATCAACAGGCTGCTACTAATTCATCAAGAGTGATTTGTTTCCAAAAGTGTTTCTTAAATGAAGGAGGAAACGAAAGTATTTCTATATCACTAAAGGAGGACATTTTCTATTCACCAGCCTGTTTCCCTCTAGTACAAAAATAAAATAAAATTGTTTTGTTAAATTAAAATGTCGCATTGCATATTATTATCATCTGACTCAGAATTAAGAACGAACTCTGTTCGTGTTTGTAAGGCCAAACCCACATTTTATTTGAGAAAAACTTTGGCCACTAGTTTATCACTAAAATGTTTTTTATATGTGTTCAAACGTGTATCATTAGAATGATCGGAAATAATTTGCTACCCATGGTGGGAGCTACGCCCGTCCCCAATTTTTATCTCTATTTATTTTGGACTATGAAAAATAACTCTATAACGAAAATATCGTGACTTTGGACCAGCCAGGCAAGCAAAGAGACAATTATGCTAAAAAGGCAAGCAAAAAGACTAAGAGAAGTGAGAATAGATAGTAAGAATAGTCATGTTAAGCTTGAAAATTAATGGTAATATGCATGGCCAATAATTAATTAAGTTTTTGAAGATATCTGCAAGGTCCTAATAATTTTCATTCATGATTAGCTAAGAAAATAGGACTAGTTGTTTTTCCTGAAAGTATTCCTCTCCAACCTTGGTACATTGCACACCATCTCGACTTTGTTGGTAGATCACCGCCCCACCTCTGCCGCTACCATCTTTGGTATATCTATCTGCAAGGACGACTCGGATAAATCTATCTGCAAGGAAACAAAAGTAAATGCAACTATATCAACACGCTGCTACTAATTCATCAAGAGTGATTCGTTTCAAAAAGTGTTTCATAAATAAAGGAGGAAACAAAAGTATTTCTATATCACTAAAGGAGGACATTTTCTATTCACCAACCTGTTGCCCTCTAGTACAAAACTAAAATTAAAATGTTGCATTGCATATTATTATCATCTAACTCGCAATTCAGAACGAACTGTCGGATTTCTGATTCCGGCAGACCCTTGAGGTTCGAACACTGGGGTGTGCGCGGAGATCTCTCCCCTACCGATCTACGTCCGATCCTCTCGTGCGAACTAAGATGGAAACGATGAACAACACAAGGGACATGAGATTTATACTGGTTCGGGCCACCGTTGTGGTGTAATACCCTACTCCAGTGTGTGGTGTGGTGGATTGCCTCGGGGGCTGATGATGAACAGTACATAGGAAGAACAGCCTCGCGAGAGGTGTTCTTGAGCTGGTGCGATGAGTTCTACTTGGTCACCAGATGCCTCTACTCTATGGTGGCTAGCCCTATTTATAGAGGCCCTGGGCCTCTTCCCGAAATAATTGAGCGGGAAGGGCGCCAATAATTGGCCATTTTGAAGGGGAACATCTAGTACAAGTTATCCTGACCAAAGGTGGTCTTCAGCTGCCAAAAGCTCTGGTGGTGACGCCGTCTTGGGCTCCACGGTGACCTCCGTCCGGCCGTCCGGCTGGTCTTGGTCTCGTTGCACTGGAATGGTAACCTTTGCCTGATGCCTTGGCCTGTGCTTGCCTCCTTTGCACCAAAGGGGAAACAAGGACTCTGCACAGGCCGGCGCCCGCCTGGTCTTGATCGTCATGGCTTGCGTCACTGGATCCTCGCGAGGTACCCTTGCATTGATCTCTCCGCCTCCTCGCGAGCCTGCCTGATGAGGCCGCTCCTGAGGAAGTTCTCTGTCGTCCGCCCCGCGAGACTTGGCCCCTCGCGAGGGTCTTGAGCTTGATGAAGATGGGCCGCGTTGGGCCCCCACTTGATCCACGCCGCAGGCCGCAGGCAGGCAAGTCTGGGGACCCCCGTTCCCGACAGTAGCCCCCTGGCCCAAGGCGCGCGCGGGCTTGGATTAGCGAGGAAGCGAAGGGGCAAGAGTGAAGCGCCGCGGGCCCTAACAGCCTGCGGCCTTGGGCGCCGCATGGCGGTTGATTGGACGCGGGTGCCTGCGCTTCCCACGACGCCTCGGCAACTGCACGACTGACAAAAAGGGATGCCCGGGCCAGGCTTGCTTACCCTGCTCTGATCTGTCTTGCCCTAGATCCCCTTTCTCTCTATCCTTCCTCTTGCTCCCGAAATCCTCCAGATCCGTCTCAATCCTCTGCATACGGCACGCCATTGCGCCTCGCAAGTCTTTGGCTGACGCTTGGTACTCGCCGGCCCTGGATTCCCCGAATTTGTCGGAGAAGAACCTCGCTCTCGTGCACCTGATGACGGTGGCGCGGGGCCGCGAGGGGGCGACTTAGCTCAAGGTCGGCTCCGACCAGCCTAAAGGCAAGGGGAGCACCTTCTATCGTTCTTTGTGAGCACCATCGTTGCCGGTCTGGTGCCTCCTTTCTCCGAGTTCTTCCATGCCATTCTCCGCCAATACAATTTGCAGGCTCTGCATCTCCACCCCAACTCTGTCCTTCTCCTGGCGATTTTCGCCTATTACTGCGAGGCTCATGTCGGCGTGAAGCCCTCGGTGGCTTTGCTGCACCACTTCTCCCTCCGGGTCTCTGGCGCTCAAGTCTCTGCATGCGCGAGCTTCATCGCGTACTCCAACTCCAACGGCATCTCGAAGCCTGGGAAGAGGATCGAAGGCTACCGGAGCAAGTGGGTCATGATGGACGTCGGGCGCCTCCATCCTCGCCTGGTATTGCCCACGGGGCAGCCTAAGTCCGTTGACGCGTGGTCCCGCGCGGAGCTCGTCGACCCTCGCACGAAGGCGGTGTTGAAGA
>NW_021300176.1:0-1204 GCF_002162155.2 Triticum dicoccoides
AGGTATTTCAGGATGTTCTTGACCGCTGTCCAGTGATCCACTCCTGGATTACTTTGGTACCTCCCTGCTAAACTTATAGCAAGGCACACATCAGGTCTGGTACACAGCATTGCATACATGATAGAGCCTATGGCTGATGCATAGGGAACATCTTTCATATTCTCTCTATCTTCTGCAGTGGTCGGGCATTGAGTCTTACTCAATTTCACACCTTGTAATACAGGCAAGAATCCTTTCTTTGCTTGATCCATTTTGAATTTCTTCAAAATCTTGTCAAGGTATGTGCTTTGTGAAAGTCCAATTAAGTGTCTTGATCTATCTCTATAGATCTTAATGCCTAATATGTAAGCAGCTTCACCGAGGTCTTTCATTGAAAAACTTTTATTCAAGTATCCCTTTATGCTATCCAGAAATTCTATATCATTTCCAATGAGTAATATGTCATCCACATATAATATCAGAAATGCTACAGAGCTCCCACTCACTTTCTTGTAAATACAGGCTTCTCCGAAAGTCTGTATAAAACCAAATGCTTTGATCACACTATCAAAACGTTTATTCCAACTCCGAGAGGCTTGCACCAGTCCATAAATGGATCGCTGGAGCTTGCACACTTTGTTAGCTTCCTTTGGATCGACAAAACCTTCTGGTTGCATCATATACAACTCTTCTTCCAGAAATCCATTCAGGAATGCAGTTTTGACATCCATCTGCCAAATTTCATAATCATAAAATGCGGCAATTGCTAACTGTTGGGTTTCGTAGTAATTTCAAAAAATTTCCTACGCGCACACAGGATCATGTGATGCATAGCAACGAGAGGAGAGTGTTGTCTACGTACCCAACGCAGACCGACTGCGGAAGCAATGACACGACGTAGAGGAAGTAGTCGTACGTCTTCACGATCCAACCGATCAAGCACCGAAACTACGGCACCTCCGAGTTCGAGCACACGTTCAGCTCGATGACGATCCCCGGACTCCGATCCAGCAAAGTGTCGGGGAAGAGTTTCGTCAGCACGACGGCGTGGTGACGATCTTGATGAACTACAGCAGCAGGGCTTCGCCTAAACTCCGCTACAGTATTATCGAGGAATATGGTGGCAGGGGGCACCGCACACGGCTAAGGAATCGATCACGTGGATCAACTTGTGTCAACTTGTGTGTTTAGAGGTGCCCCTGCCTCCGTATATAAAGGAGGAGAG
>NW_021300177.1:0-1410 GCF_002162155.2 Triticum dicoccoides
GCTATAAGTTGTTCTAACATGCATGAAAATGGTACAGATGGATTCCTTGAATTTTTCTGATAATTTTTCATATATAAATTATTTAATTTGGAGTTACGGTTAATTTTCTATGATTTATTGAAGTTTAGGGCATTTTCTGAAATTAATAAATCATTTCTGATTTATTTAAAAACTCCAGAAAACAATTACTGCATCAGCCTGACGTCATGATGACGTCAGCAGGTCAACTGGACTGGCTCGGGTCAAACCTGACGTGTGGGGGCCACACGTCAGTGACACAGGACCTAATCCCGGTCAAACCCAGCGCTGACTGGGGTTTGACCAGGGGTGGGGGCCCACTGTCAGTGGCTGTGGGTTTAATAGTTGGGTCATTAACACTAATTAAGCGTGCCACGTCAGCAGTCGCCGGAGTTTCGCCGGCGACGACCCAAAACGCGGCGGAGACGCACCGGGGTGGCTCGGGTTTCGTCTATACTGCACCGTTTGGTGCGCCCTTTGGCTCTACGGAGAGCTGGCGCGATGGCGCGTCGGATGGTCGTGGTCTCTGGGCCTGGGGTGGCCGGAGTCGACGGCGGCAAGCTCGCTTGCGGCCGCCGGAGCTCAGGTGAGACACGGGTGACCACTAGGGGGCACGAGAGGGCGAGCTGCGGTAGGCAACGGGCTCGTGGAGACGTTCTGAGCACGATGGTGCACTCAGGTGGGAGCTCCAGTGGCTCTGGCCACGACGGCGACGAGGCACGGCGGCGGCGAGCTTCGGCCGTGGTGGAAGATGGAGCTAGGGGACGAAATCAAGTGCGCGGAGTGAGGGGAAGAGAAGAGGAGCTCACGGGGAGTCGGACGAGACGCTAAGTGGGCTCGGGGACGTCCTGTCGGCGGCGAATTGAACGGCGGCGATTGCCGGCCGTGGCGATGGAGATGGCGGTGATGGCGTGGCTACAGGGCACCCGGCGTCGCATGCGTCATGGTGGAGCTTCATGGGGTCGGGACGGAGCTCCTGAGCTCATCGGAAGGGCGAGGGGTGGCCGGTGGCTATGGATGCGACGGCGGCGCCCTCCGGTGGCTCTCGGTGGTGCTCCAAATCGAGAGAGGGAGAGAGCCAGAGCGAGCAGAGAGAGGGATAGCGGTCGGGGACGACTCCGTGGCGTCGTTAGAGGGCTCGGGGAGGAAGCAGGAGGTGGCCAGGGGAAGCAGGAGGTGGCGCGCGCGGCGGCGTCGCGGTGTCTGTCCTCCTGGCAGGGAGGAAGACGACAGGGGGTGGTGGAGATGGGCTGGGCTGGCCAGGTGGGCCTGGTGGGCTGCAGAGGTAAGTCCAGGTAAGGTTTCTCTCCTCTGTCTTTTATTTCTGTTTTGTTTTATTTAATTTATTTTGCCACTGTTTTGAATTTAAAATAATTCAAACAATGCCAAAAA
>NW_021300178.1:0-4305 GCF_002162155.2 Triticum dicoccoides
GAAATCCCTTTGTAACAGACGAGTTTCCGTATGAAACCCTGATACTTCGAAAGAGATTGTCCGTTTTGTACACGAAGTGCATCCAATTTTTGCCGTAACCCTCTCTACTTTCTTGCACATGCTATGTGGGTGAAATGATGATACCATGCCAACTTTCAACCTTTTCAGAGTTCATTTCAAATGCTTTTCAATTTCATGGTCTTATAGCTCAAAATAATCAGTAAATGCATGAAAAATAACAAATGAAGTCAGAAAGGGTCGAAAATTGATGATGTGGCTTTGAATCGTGCATTTTGAACACAAAAAAACTATGGAGTTCAAATAAGTTCAAAAAAATGAAATCCCTTTGTAACAGACAAGTTTCCGTATGAAACCCTGATTCTTCGAAAGAGATTGTCCGTTTTGTACACGAAGTGCATCCAATTTTTGCCATAACCCTCTCTACTTTCTTGCACATGCTATGTGGGTGAAATGGTGATACCATGCCAACTTTCAACCTTTTCAGAGTTCATTTCAAATGCTCTTCAATTTCATGGTCTTATAGCTCAAAATAATCAGTAAATGCATGAAAAATAACAAATGAAGTCAGAAAGGGTTGAAAATTGATGATGTGGATTTGAATGGTGCATTTTAAACACAGAAAAAATATGGAGTTCAAATAAGTTCAAAAAATGAAATCCCTTTGTAACACACAAGTTTCCGTATGAAACACTGATACTTCGAAAGAGATTGTCCGTTTTGTACACGAAGTGCATCCAATTTTTGCCGTAACCCTCTATACTTTCTTGCACATGCTATGTGGGTGAAATGGTGATACCATGCCAACTTTCAACCTTTTCAGAGTTCATTTCAAATGCTCTTCAATTTCATGGTCTTATAGCTCAAAATAATCAGTAAATGCATGAAAAATAACAAATGAAGTCAGAAAGGGTTAAAAATTGATGATGTGGCTTTGAATGGTGCATTTTGAACACAGAGAAACTATGGAGTTCAAATAAGTTCAAAAAAATGAAATCCCTTTGTAACACACAAGTTTCCGTATGAAACCCTGATACTTCGAAAGAGATTGTCCGTTTTGTACACGAAGTGCATCCAATTTTTGCCATAACCCTCTCTACTTTCTTGCACATGCTATGTGGGTGAAATGGTGATACCATGCCAACTTTCAACCTTTTCAGAGTTCATTTGAAATGCTCTTCAATTTCATGGTCTTATAGCTCAAAATAATCAGTAAATGCATGAAAAATAACAAATGAAGTCAAAAAGGGTTGAAAATTGATGATGTGGCTTTGAATGGTGCATTTTGAACACAGAAAAACAATGGAGTTCAAATAAGTTAAAAAATGAAATCCTTTTGTAACAGACGAGTTTCCGTATGAAACCCTGATACTTCGAAAGAGATTGTCTATTTTGTACACGAAGTGCATCCAATTTTTGCCGTAACCCTCTCTACTTTCTTGCACATGCTATGTGGGCGAAATGATGATACCATGCAACGTTTCAACCTTTTCAGAGTTCATTTCAAATACTTTTCAATTTCATGGTCTTATAGCTCAAAATAATCAGTAAATGCATGAAAAATAACAAATGAAGTCAGAAAGGGTTGAAAATGGATGATGTGGCTTTGAATGGTGCATTTTGAACACAGAAAAACTATGGAGTTCAAATAAGTTCAAAAAAATGAAATCCCTTTGTAACAGACGAGTTTCCGTATGAAACCCTGATACTTCGAAAGAGATTGTCCATTTTGTACACGAAGTGCATCCATTTTTTGCCGTAACCCTCTCTACTTTCTTGCACATGCTATGTGGGTGAAATGATGATACCATGCCAACTTTCAACCTTTTCAGAGTTCATTTCAAATGCTTTTCAATTTCATGGTCTTATAGCTCAAAATAATCAGTAAATGCATGAAAAATAAGAAATGAAGTCAGAAAGGGTTGAAAATTGATGATGTGGCTTTGAATGGTGCATTTTGAACACAGAAAAACTATGGAGTTCAAATAAGTTCAAAAAAATGAAATCCCTTTGTAACACACAAGTTTCCGTATGAAACCCTGATACTTCGAAAGAGATTGTCCGTTTTGTACACGAAGTGCATCCAATTTTTGCCGTAACCCTCTCTACTTTCTTGCACATGCTATGTGGGTGAAATGGTGATACCATGCCAACTTTCAACCTTTTCAGAGTTCATTTGAAATGCTCTTCAATTTCATGGTCTTATAGCTCAAAATAATCAGTAAATGCATGAAAAATAACAAATGAAGTCAGAAAGGGTTGAAAATTGATGATGTGGCTTTGAATGGTGCATTTTGAACATAGAAAAACTATGGAGTTCAAATAAGTTAAAAAAATGAAATCCTTTTGTAACAGACGAGTTTCCGTATGAAACCTTCATACTTCGAAAGAGATTATCCATTTTGTACATGAAGTGCATCCAATTTTTGCCGTAACCCTCTCTACTTTCTTGCACATGCTATGTGGGTGAAATGATGATACCATGCCAACTTTCAACCTTTTCAGAGTTCATTTCGAATGCTTTTCAATTTCATGGTCTTATAGCTCAAAATAATCAGTAAATGCATGAAAAATAACAAATGAAGTCAGAAAGGGTTGAAAATGGATGATGTGGCTTTGAATGGTGCATTTTGAACACAGAAAAACTATGGAGTTCAAATAAGTTCAAAAAAATGAAATCCCTTTGTAACAGACGAGTTTCCGTATGAAACCCTGATACTTCGAAAGAGATTGTCCGTTTTGTACACGAAGTGCATCCATTTTTTGCCGTAACCCTCTCTACTTTCTTGCACATGCTATGTGGGTGAAATGATGATACCATGCCAACTTTCAACCTTTTCAGAGTTCATTTCAAATGCTTTTCAATTTCATGGTCTTATAGCTCAAAATAATCAGTAAATGCATGAAAAATAAGAAATGAAGTCAGAAAGGGTTCAAAATTGATGATGTGGCTTTGAATGGTGCATTTTGAACACAGAAAAACTATGGAGTTCAAATAAGTTCAAAAAATGAAATCCTTTTGTAACAGACGAGTTTCCGTATGAAACCCTGATACTTCGAAAGAGATTGTCCATTTTGTACACGAAGTGCATCCAATTTTTGCCGTAACCCTCTCTAATTTCTTGCACATGCTATGTGTGTGTAATGATGATACCATGCAACCTTTCAACCTTTTCAGAGTTCATTTCAAATGCTTCTCAATTTCATGGTCTTGTAGCTCAAAATAATCAGTAAATGCATGAAAAATAACATATGAAGTCAGAAAGGGTTGAAAATGGATGATTTGGCTTTGAATGGTGCATTTTGAACACAGAAAAACTATGGAGTTCAAATAAGTTCAAAAAAATGAAATCCCTTTGTAACAGACGAGTTTCCGTATGAAACCCTGATACTTCGAAAGAGATTGTCCGTTTTGTACACGAAGTGCATCCAATTTTTGCCGTAACCCTCTCTACTTTCTTGCACATGCTATGTGGGTGAAATGATGATACCATGCCAACTTTCAACCTTTTCGGAGTTCATTTCAAATGCTTTTCAATTTCATGGTCTTATAGCTCAAAATAATCAGTAAATGCATGAAAAATAACAAATGAAGTCAGAAAGGGTTGAAAATTGATGATGTGGCTTTGAATGGTGCATTTTGAACACAAAAAAACTATGGAGTTCAAATAAATTCAAAAAAATGAAATCCCTTTGTAACAGACGAGTTTCCGTATCAAACCCTGATACTTTGAAAGAGATTGTCCGTTTTCTACACGAAGTGCATCCAGTTTTTGCCGTAACCCTCTCTACTTTCTTGCACATTCTATGTGGGTGAAATGATGATACAATGCCAACTTTCATCCTTTTCATAGTTCATTTCAAATACTTTTCAAATTCATGGTCTTATAGCTCAAAATTATCAGTAAATGCATGAAAAATAACAAATGAAGTCAGAAAGGGTTGAAAATTGATGATATGGCTTTGAATGGTGCATTTTGAACACAGAAAAACTATGGAGTTCAAATAAGTTCAAAAAAATGAAATCCCTTTGTAACACACAAGTTTCCGTATGAAACCCTGATACTTCGAAAGAGATTGTCCGTTTTGTACACGAAGTGCATCCAATTTTTGCCGTAACCCTCTCTACTTTCTTGCACATGCTATGTGGGTGAAATGGTGATACCATGCCAACTTTCAACCTTTTCAGAGTTCATTTGAAATGCTCTTCAATTTCATGGTCTTATAGCTCAAAATAATCAGTAAATGCATGAAAAATAACAAATGAAGTCAGAAAGGGTTGAAAAT
>NW_021300179.1:0-974 GCF_002162155.2 Triticum dicoccoides
AGCAATTCGGGCTGGGCCTCCGGTTAGTAGGTTAGTCCCAAAAATGATATAAAAGTGTAAAGTAAAGCCCATAAACATCCAAAACGGGTAATATAATAGCATGGAACAATTACAAATTATAGATACGTTGGAGACGTATCTAGCATCCCCAAGCTTAATTCCTGCTCGTCCTTGAATAGGTAAATGATAAAAACAAAATTTTTGATGTGGAATGCTACCTAGCATATTTCTCAATGTAATTTTCTTTATTGTGGCATGAATGTTCAGATCCAAATGATTCAAAACAAAAGTTCATATTGACATAAGAAATAGTAATACTTCAAGCATACTAATAAAGCAATCATGTCTTCTCAAAATAACTTGGCTAAAGAAGGTTATCCCTACAAAATCATATAGTCTGGCTGTTGCTCTATCTTCATCACACAAAGTATTTAATCATGCACAACCCCGATGACAAGCCAAGCAATTATTTCATACTTTAGTAATCTCAAAAAATTATAATTTTCATGAAATACATGAGTGTGAGCCATGGACATAGCACTATATGTGGAATAGAATGGTGGTTGTGGAGAAGACAAAAAAGGAGAAGATAGTCTCACATCAACTAGGCGTATCAACGGGCTATGGATATGCCCATTAATAGATATCAATGTGAGTGAGTAGTGATTGCCATGCAATGGATGCACAAGAGCTATAAATGTATGAAAGCTCAACAAAAGAAACTAAGTGGGTGTGCATCCAACTTGCTTGCTCACGAAGACCTAGGGCATTTTGAGGAAGCCCATCATTGGAATATACAAGACAAGTTCTATAATGAAAAATTCCCACTAGTATATGAAAGTGACAACATAGGAGACTCTCTATCATGAATATCATGGTGCTACTTTGAAGCACAAGTGTGGTAAAATGGATAGTAGCATTGTCCCTTCTCTCTTTTTCTCTCAATTTTTTCTTCTTTTTTTATTTCTTTTTTT
>NW_021300180.1:0-1419 GCF_002162155.2 Triticum dicoccoides
TCAGCAGGGTCAACTGGGCTGGCTCGGGTCAAACCTGACGTGTGGGGTCCACACGTCAGTGACACAGAAGCTAATCCCGCGTTGACTCGGGCTTTGACCCGCTACGGGGCCCGCTGTCAGTGTCTGTTAGTGTGTTAATGGGAGGGGGATTAGCCGCTAATGACGGTTCACGTCAGATGCGCCGGCGGTTGGACGACGGCGACGATCAGAGCGGCGGTGGCTCGCCGGAGTTGCGCCAGAGACGACGGTTCGACGCGCCGGGGGCACCAGAGGATAGCCCGTGCCCGCGCGCATCTAGGGGAACCATCGGGAGGTGCGGGGGTGGACGGAGTTCGCCGGAGGCGAGGTTGTGGCGGCGGCCGGAGTTCGGCGCCGATGGAAACGACGACACCGTGCACGGGAGGAGCTACGGTTAGCATCTATGTGTTCTACAAAAGCTCACGAACCCAACGGAGGCACGCACGGGACCAAATGGCCACCGGAGCCTCGTCGGCGATGAGCTTGTGCGGCGGCGTACTGTAGGGGAAGAGAGGCGCAGCGGCTACGGCATGCTAGAGAGAAAACGGAGAGGGGGAGGATGATTAGGAGCTCACATGGAGTGCAGTGGTGGCCTCGGCGTGTTCGGGGAAGCTCGGACGGCGACGAATCGACGGCGACCATCGGCGGCGGTCGAGGACGAAGACGATGGCGTGGAGGCGAAGCAGAGCTTCCCGAGGGGCTTGGCTCGGTGGGGAGGAAGAGGGGGTCGGGGCGGAGCTCGTGGGTGTGTCGGAGCAGCTCGGGGGTGGCGGTGGCCGCGAGGGAGCTCGTCGGTGGCGGCGGCTCCGTTCGGGCGAGTGAGAGAGAGAGGTCCAGGGGAGAGGATGAGGACGCGGGAGAGTGAGGGAGAGAGGCAAGGAGGTGCGTGGCGTCGCTAGGAGGGGCCGGGGAAGAGCCAGGCAAGCAGGGAGGGAGGAGGTGGCCGGCGCGGGGCGGCCACGCGCCTCCGTCCTTCTGGCGAGGGAGGAAGACGACAGGGAGGAGGCGGTGGTGGGCTGGGCCGCTGCTGGGCTGCACAGTGTTGGGCTGCGGGTGGGCTGCCAGGTAACTTCCTTCTCTCTCTCTGTCTTTTATTTCTGTTCTGTTTTTCTTTTATTTAATCTGTTTTGCCACTGTTTTGAATTTAAAAATAATTCAGACAATGCCAAAAACTCCTCTGAAAATATTTATGCTGCTTAATGGACTTTTCCAAAAGCACATAAAATGTTTCAGGGTATTTGGAAATATATTCTATACAAGTTATGAATATAGTTCCAAATGCAAATAAAGTAATGATTTAAATTCAGTGCTCAAAATATTCCTCAAAAATGTTCATTATTTTTGGTTTGGTGCAGAACCCTTGCCAAAATATAACCAACATTATTTAAGGCCATTTTGAAA
>NW_021300181.1:0-1636 GCF_002162155.2 Triticum dicoccoides
GTTCGCCCACATGGCGCAACTGGTAACTGCGCGCAGCGGGTCGGGTGGGCGAGTGCTCTAACGCCCACACAACACACTATGCCTACGTGGCACTCAGATTCCATTAGGATTCATGCAAAACAGAATCAAGATGGATCAAGATGTGTGTGCGATGTGCAAATATGCCACACGTGTGGACGTTATCATTTGGATTTTTAGGCAATACACACTTTATTAATTGCTCAAACCAAGGTTTACATGAATTACAGCGGGATCATAAGGGTTTTCCTAACATTCATGACGACCAACATCTAAACCAACAGTGTGTTTTGCAAGGGTATGGGCCTCAAAGTTAAAATTGTGCGCTTATAAACTGAAGAACATTTATGGAACTGAATCCTTCGGTCCCTGAATTCTCTGTTAATTGCTCCATAGACTCCAATTGCTCCTTGTTGTATGTCATTTTTCACCACCGTTTGAGAAGCAGGAGCAACTACAATTTTTGAAAGAAAAAGATCCTCCGCCAAAGCTAGGCCCTCTCGGCAGGCTAGCGCTTCCAGAATTGCTAGCTGCTTCGCTAATTCCCTTCACAACGACGGCCGATGCACCAATGTAGACGTCTTGATCTATCTGCATATGGCAGCAGCCGCGCCCTTCTGTCCAAGTGGTACTGGTTGTTTGGTCTTTACCTGTTTGGGCCAGATATACCCGTGTGTGTACTTGAGCTGGACCAGGCCATAGCTCTCGTACCCACTCACAATTTCTTTCTAGTTTGATTGAATCACTTAGATATGCAATAACTAAAGCACATGTAGATGTGCCCTAGATAAAACTTTTCCAAATGAGTCCGCTCTCAAGCGTGGGCCAGTGGCTAGCATTCTCTTTTTGACGTGAATGCCATGAGTTGTCCATCACAAAATCCATTTGCACATTAGCCTGAATTTCAGTCCACATATCTGAAAATCAACTGAAACTAATGATGGTCACAAAAAACTACGGAATGCATGGCAAAACCATTGTCATCGTCATAACCAATCATCCATCAACTCGAACGGCTTCAGTAATTCCATTGGCTCAAGGGGAGTGCAGTTTTCTGTAGCTCATCCTTCGTGGTACCTGCTATCGTAGCCATCCATTCTGTGCTCAGTTCCATGTGCCAGCTCTCAAATCTTAATCTCCTGCCGCTAGGACTAGTAGGGACTGTATCTGATGTGATGTTCTTTTTGTCCATCTCCCGTCAGACTGAGACGTAGTGCAGACCCCTCTCTCTTTTTGCATGCAGCGCATCTTTCTCTCGTGAACTTTACATGCAACTCTCTCTCTCTTTTTCTTCTGTCTTTCGATAAAGTGTGCTCTCTAAGAGCATATCCAGCCGTTGGCCACCCAGAGGGCTCGAAAAATCACCACCTGGGGGCGACCCAGCGAAAAAATCGGCTTGGGGCCGTTCGGGTTCCCAGCCGCCGGCCCCAGGGTCGCCCCAGAAGACGTTCAACTACATCAACCGCGTTAAATAACGCTTCCGCTTTCGGTCTATGAGGGTATGTGGACACACTCTCCTCTCTTGCTGCTATGCATCACCTAGATAGATCTTGCGTGATGGTAGGATTTTTTTTGAAATTACCACGTTCCCCAACACCGGGATGTTGGCCTCGAAGAG
>NW_021300182.1:0-879 GCF_002162155.2 Triticum dicoccoides
CGTCAGGCTGACGTAGTAAATGATATTTCTGGATTTAAATTAAATCAGGAAATTCCAGAATATTAATTAAACTTCAAAAATTCATAACTTTTATTCTGTAACTCCAAATTGGACAAATTATATATGAAAAATGATCAGAAAAATCCAATCTATCCATCTGTACTATTTTCATGCATGATCCAACAAGTTAAATGGATGTTTTAATCAGAACAAGGAAAAGCACTTTAAAAGGCCATATTTGAAATTGAAATTTGAATCTTTGATTCAAATTTGTTCAAACCCTTCTGGCTTTAGTTGCATTAGCCCAACACACTCATATTGCCATGTTTCATGCATGCATCATATTGTTGCACATTGTTTGGTGATGCCTGTGTATCGTTATCCTTTACGACAGGATCTGTCCTCGAGGAGTACCGTGACTACCCTAACGAAGAACCGTATCCGTGCATCGAACCATCAGGCAAGCAACCAACCATTTGATCATATCGATACAATCCCATGTTCTCGCTCCTGCTCTCTTTTACTGCATTAAGACAACGCGTTTCAAACTACTGTGTGCTACGGTAGTTGAACCCATTTCCTCTGCATGACCTGTCATTGCCACAGTAACTAGATGAAACCCACTAGCATGTGTAGGAGTTGATTGAGCCATATGTATGTGTTGTTCCTACCTTGCTATGCCTGCTATGCTTAGAGTCGTGTCAGGTCTGGTTCATCTGGGTGATGGGCTAGAGTGAAATGATTATGTCGGTAATGAGAGTGGTGTGGTGAACACGATTTGGTAAAGGTATCGATGAGAGGCCATGTAGGAGTACATGGTGGGTTGTTTCATTGAAGCCGACCTTAAGCACTGAGATCTGTATGTGTGATTTAAGAATC
>NW_021300183.1:0-1160 GCF_002162155.2 Triticum dicoccoides
CGTTGAGCGTTTATTCAACTTTGCATCTCTGAATTGATTATTGCTGACCCTTTTTGCTACCATATTATAAGCCTTCCCAGCTCCACATACATCTACGTCGTGCGTTTGACTCTCCCTGGTAATCGCTCTATCCAAGCTTTGAGAGTTTTTGACTACAACGGTTGCCGATCACCGCCTGCTGCTGGGTAAGAACTGGTAAGAATTTGAGATTTGCTTGACGGATTTGTGACACCCACCACCACCACTTGTTCGTAGTCTGTAGGATCATATTCTTGTGTGTTTCTATTGCTGCTAACCATGCCAGGATCACAAGCCGACGAGATTGACTGGGAGAATTTATCGAACAAGGAGCTTCATGATAAGTTTCAGCAAATGATGACTGAACAGGTGCAAGATGTGCTGAACAATTTTGAAGAGGCCATGGAGAAGATCACTGGCCTTGAGAAGACGTTCAAAACAAATCTCGATAACAAGTTTAATGAATTGCTCGCGCGTCTTCCACCACCACCACCCGCTGCACCTAACGCACCTCTCCAACAACAACAACAACAACGACTACCTCCACGTCGCGAAGCAGACCTCCGCCGAGCAAGCCGTGTTCCTCTTGCGTTTGGCCAAACTGTTGGTGCTGCTGTTGATACTTCTGTGGCTCCTGCTGCTGATGCGGAGGAGGATGATTATGTGGGAGATTATGAGGATGAGGTTCATCAAAATTAACACTACGTGCAGCCACCTGTACCACCACCAGCAGGTCGACCTCAGGTATATATTCGTAATGGTAGGCCTGCACCACCACCTCAGGTACGAGATGATGTCCATATTCCTAAACTGAAATTGAATATTCCACCATTTGAGGGTAGATATGTTCCTGATATATATCTTACTTGGGAGTTAGAAACTGAACAACGATTTACATGTTTACAATATCCTGAGGAGAGACGAGTTGCTGCTGCTGTTTCTGCTTTCACTAGTTTTGCATGTGTATGGTGGTCTGAACATTGTAGATTATATCCTATTCCAACTACTTGGGCTGCTTTGAAAACTGCTATGCGTACGCGTTGGGTTCCACCATATTATCAACGTGAATTGCTTCAAAAATTGCAGCGTTTAAGACAAGGGAAAAATTCTGTAGAAGAATATTATCAGGAATTACAAACTGG
>NW_021300184.1:0-498 GCF_002162155.2 Triticum dicoccoides
AACTGCCAGTGTTGATGATCGACAAGTAAACGCATCCCAAGATTTGTTAATCGTGGAAATCACTCTGGACCCCTAAACAGTGAGTAATAGTCCGTGAAACGGGCCAGAATCGGCCAAAACTGCCAGTGTTGATGACCGACACGTAGACGCATCCCAGGGTTTGTTAATCGTGGTAATCACTCCATGACCCCAAACCAGTGAGTAATAGTCCATGAAATGCGCCAGAATCGGCCAAAACTGCCAGTGTCGATGACCGATACGTAAACGCATCCCAGGGTTCGTTAATCGTGGTAATCACTCTTGGACCCCAAAACAGTGAGTAATAGTCCATGAAATGGGCTAGAATAGGACAAAACTGTGAGTGTAGTCCATGAAATGGGCCAGAATCGGCCAAAACTGCCAGTGTTTATGACCAACACGTAGATGCGTTTCAGGGTTTGTTAATCGTGGTAATAACTCCGGGACCCCAAAACAGTAAGTAATAGTCCATGAAACGGG
>NW_021300185.1:0-1899 GCF_002162155.2 Triticum dicoccoides
TCGCGGTACCAGCCGAAGCTTTGTCAGACGTCCAGTTCAGCAGTGCGGCACGGCTGGGCTGGCACCATCCTGTAGAGGTGGAGCCTGGTCCGCCCTGCTCGCAATGACCCGGAGTGCAATGGGCGATAGGCCCAGACCCCAGAGTGCTTAGGATGTAGACCGTCGGGGACCTCTCAGCTGAGCCTAGGTCGGGCTGCGACGTGTTGATCTTCCGAGGCCGGGCATTGACCCAAGAAAGGTGTGTCTTGCCAGAGTGATCGAGCGTGTTGGAAAACGTGGTGCACCCCTGCAGGGAAGATCTTTATTCGAATACCGTGTCCACGATAATGGACGTTCAGACTTATATCTTGATCTAATACAACTAGAAATGGATACTTAAGAGATGTGGCTCCGGGATTGCTTTCTCGCAGGGAGTCGAGGAAGGATCTCTGGGCGTTGATACTACAACATGCTTGATAATTAAACTGCTATTCTTTACTGTTCTACATGCTGCAAGATGCTTGGAGCTGCTTGAAGATGCTAGTCTTTGATAGGCCAGGCCTTCCCCTCTATTCTGGCATTCTGCAGTTCAGTCCACAGATACACCCCTTCCATTTGATACCAATGCATACTTAGCATAGATCTGATGCTTGCGAGTACTTTGGATGAGTACTCACGGTTGCTTTGCTACCCCTTTCCCCCTTCCTTCTTCTTTCCGGTTGATGCAACCAGATGGTGGATCCTTGGAGCCAGATGCCACCGCCGACGGATACTACTACGTGGAGACCGCCAACGACCAGGAGTAGTTAGGAGGTCCCATGCAGGAGGCCTTGCCTCTTCGATCGTGTTGCTTTTATGCTAGCCTTCTTAAGGCAAACTTGTCTAACTTATGTCTGTACTCAGATATTGTTGATTCCGCTGACTCTTGTGTATCGAGGTTGTACTCGAGCCCTCGAGGCCCCTGGCTTGTAATATAAAGATTGTATTATTTTGATTTGTGTTTAGAGTTGTGTTGTGATATCTTCCGGTGAGTCCCTGATTTTGATCGTACACATTTGCGTGTATGATTAGTGTACGATTGAATCGGGGGCGTCACACCGGAGCTAGTGTTTTCTCGCACCTCCGTTTCTCCGTATGTTCTTCGAGCACCTCATATGTGCCGAGGACTATTATTTTAATGGTCTCTATCGAATAATATAATGTTAGTTAGCCTAGATCAAATAATTTGCATGTCCCGGAGTGTGTTAGTGACACGGATGTTTGATGTTTGTAACCTATTGGATGTTTGTACCCTGATTAATAATTTTAAGCAACTTATACTAGGCTTATCCAATTGAATTTACTCCTGGTCTCAGGTACAGAGTGTGATGGTGCTCACTCTGCCCGGTTACCTTCAGCCATGGCAACAAAGGTTAATTTACTGGAATCCATCTAATATACCGAGGAGGGGAGGAAGGTCGTTGAGCACTCGCTATGGCTCGCGATAGAGACCGGCGTCCGGCGGAAGGTCTGCGCTTTGGCACCAACACGGGTATTGTTTTTCGCTTGATAATGTTGATGTGGTTATCTTCTTCATGCCAGGGCTTCAGGTGAAAACCCTTCTCCGCTTCGGACTCCGCAGCGGTGACACCCTGCGCGACTACCCTCTTGGGGCACTACCGTGGAGCCCATGTGCCCTGGGTCATGGTGTTGTGTCTCCTACTGGACTTTCTCTGCTCTTGCTCAGTGGCGTAGCAATGTCATTTTTGTGCACTTGAACATTTTTTCAGTGCGATTTATGTTGTCCATTTATCCTTTGTTTTGATGTGTATGAGATCTTCATCACTATTTCGTATCGATCAGTCGTTTACTATCATTGGTGCTTTATATATAAAGCGGGATGAAAGACTGTTTTGAGAGATGGAGGTCGCTGATCTCGGT
>NW_021300186.1:0-1001 GCF_002162155.2 Triticum dicoccoides
CTCTCTTCATTACTCCTACCTAACTACACCACCTTCATTAATGCATCTCCTTTCTCTTTTTCCTTCCCCCTCCACTAGTTGAAGTTGTCTCCTCCCAAATTAGGTAGCTAGGATTTAGTTAAGTGATCTATTTGCCCCCTAACTAGATCTATCTTTGTCAAGAAGAGCTTTGTGCACTTTTGATCTTCCTACAACATCATCTCCACCGTGTGCTCGATCTCGATCGAGATAGAGGTATGAAATTTTCATGCTTTTGCAAAATGGAAATATGTTTATGTATGTGTGATATGTTTGTGGAAATTGTGTGTGTGGCATGAGTTGACGCCATTGTGCTTTTGAGTTGCCTATGTTTTGCCGAAATGTCGATTTATTTCCGTTTCGATGAATTACGGGCAAACTCTAGATCCATATATGTCCTATTTTTAGGGAAGGTCATGCCAATTTTTTTATGACTTTGATGCATGCATGCATTTTTATAATCAATTTGTTTATTATTACCGTGCAGAGTTGACGATGGTCAGTGGAACGATGGTGGGCAGGTGGTTGCGGTCGGCGGTGCAGGACATGAAAGAAAATAACCGGACAGAGGTTTTATATCCGTGTCGAAAATGCAAAGGAATAGTTTGGCTCGACCCCCATGACGATGGTCGTGTCGAAGCGCACCTGCTCATGACTGGTTTCATGGATGGCTATACTCGGTGGATAATTAAAGATGAGGATGACGATGTTGAGGATGCCGACGGGGCAGGCAATGATGACACAGGGCAAGACGAAGAGATGATCGATAATGGCGGCGGGGAAGAGGCCGGACATGGCGGCGGAGAAGGGGCCGGACATGGCGGAGGAGAAGGGGCCGGACATGGCGGTGGAGAGAACGACATGGACTCCATGCAGCAGAGTTCGTCGGTACTAAGTTCAATTGTGCGGGACCCTCATGTTCAAGCATTGCTTCGCAAAGAGACGAGTACTGAGAGAGCTGCTTCTAGAGAGGAGGCTAAGCT
>NW_021300187.1:0-590 GCF_002162155.2 Triticum dicoccoides
AATTCTACATACATACTAATCTAGATTGTATGTCGTTTGGAGTAATTGCTTCTCTCCCTCTCAAACTGATCTGGAATTTTGGCCATGCAGCCGTGGTAGATCACTCTGGCATCTCATGGGAAATCCCGAGATGGGGCAACGAACTCAGCGGAGATCAGCCGGCGTAATTTTCTTGCCTGTCCCACCGTGATCGGGCGGAGTAGTCATCCATTATATGCATGCTAGTGCATTGCCGTCACCGTCGGCGTACCAACAAAAAGACATTATAAGCTTCATACTCCCTTCAAAAAGACATTATATTCTTTCTTTCTTTTTGCGAATGAAAAAGACTTTATACTCTCATGAGCCCCAAAAAAGAAGTTCGGACAACTACTTCAAAATACATTCGCAGATACACACTCAATATTTTGGTTACAAGATAAGTATATCCAGTTGCTTTTTTCAGAAGGAAAAAGTTACATACTCATGTTCTACAAAACACACACACACACACACACACACACACACACACATACTCCATTCTAATATTTATAAATATATCGATCTCAAATAACACTTTTGTAAATATACTCCATACTACAACTAAGAGT
>NW_021300188.1:0-1920 GCF_002162155.2 Triticum dicoccoides
CTTTCCCCGGGTTTCGCTCGCCGCTCCGGCGCACACCGGCGACTCTGCGCCCACCACGCGCAACCACGCCCGCTAGGTGTTCTGCGTTTTGCCTGCCCCGGCGATGGACTCCGACGACGAGGAGGAGCTCGCGGCGCTGCTCGAGGAGGAAGCCGATGCCGCCGCCCAGGACGAAGAGCATCTCATGGTCCTTGCCGCCCTGGCCGGCTTGCTTGCTAGCGATGCAAAGCCACAACGAGGGGGCTCGGCGTCGGGACGACGGAAAGCAAAGAACCGACATCGACTCGAAGGCTATTGCATGCTCTACTCCGACTACTTCGTCAACGCTGCACTGCACGACGACAAAGTTTTCTGGCGCCGTTATCGGATGGGCCGAAAGTTTTTCCTCAGGATTGTGAATGAACTCAGGGAGTACGAAACTACTTCAGGTGCAAGAAGGATTGCACCGGCACACTTGGATTCACCTCAATCCAGAAGTGCACGACGGCTATGAGAATGCTTGCATACGAGGCTCCAGGTGATTCACTTGACGACTATGGGCGCATGGCCGAGTCCACGATCATTGAGTGCACCTACAAGTTCTGCAGGGATGTGGTGGCAGTGTTTGGACCGAGATACTTGCGATCACCCAATGCTGAAGACACTGTTCGGATCCTGGCACAGAATGCAGAAAGAGAATTTTCTGGAATGCTTGAAAGCATCGACTACATGCATTGGGCATGGAAGAACTGTCTGTTTGCTTGGCAGGGGATGTACAAAGGTGCTAAAGGAGCTTGCAGTGTGATACTTGAGGCAGTGGCCACACAGGACCTCTGGATTTGGCACGCTTTCTTTGGTATGACAGGAACTCACAATGACATTAACGTGCTGCAGTGCTCCCCTGTTTTTGCCAAGCTCATTGAGGGCCATTCTCCTCCGGTGAACTTCGAGATCAATGGGCACCAATACAATAAGGGGTACTATCAGGGCCGGCCCTGAGGGGGTGCAGAGGGGGCGGCCGCCCCGGGCCCCCGAAGTCTAGGGGGGCCCACCCAGGTAGTATGCACGTAGGCAAGGCCCAGGGATGCAGGGGCAGCGCATGCTCACAAGGCCTGTACGCGTCCTCCTCCGATGCAGCAGAAAGCTAGCCCACAGAGCCGCTGATTTCTCGTCAATCGATCTGTAGCCTGTACGCGTTGCCCTTGCTCGGATTTCCTTCTAATCGCGATGATGTTTCCTATTCATCTATTCCTTGATCTATTCCAAAAAAAATCTATTCCTCGATCTCGCATCCTCATGGCCGAACCGAACAAACCGGAGGCAACCGTCGTTCCTTGTTTCCCTTCCTCTCGCGGCAAGCCGGCGGTGGGGATGGATGGGGGAGCAACGTTGATGCCGGATTTCAAATGTGATGTCTATCTGACGACGGCCATTGTGGCAGCCGGACATCTGACGTTGCAGACGCAGGTCACAAGCTGCGCCCCGACGAACTACGCCGCTCTCCGGTCTCCACGTGATGGACGCACACATATTGATGCAAATTGTCAAGCGCCTCCAATCTCACGTCAGTCTAAATCACATCATCGCAATTGCCTGATCAGGTGATCAACGCTGATCCAATCAATCCTAGATAACATCAGACTATCTACTTCCTATGCCTATATTGCTAATTGAGTAATTTATTTATATTCACATGCATGATACATAGCTTGCAGTGTTCAAGCTTTGGCGTAATTTAATTTTTGGTTTTTAGAAGTGCGTATTATTATGTCGACTAGAATATATGGATTCGGTGAGAAGAGAAAAAAAGAAATAAGAACTATAAGAAGGATCTATGGACCCCATCATAAGTGAATTTTATGAATGATTATTAGAAATGGTTGAAAGGTAATATGTATACATTACTATTTGATAAGATTGTCGCTTTTGGGGGCATTTAAG
>NW_021300189.1:0-1081 GCF_002162155.2 Triticum dicoccoides
GGTGAGTAATAGTCCACGAAACGAGTCAGAATCGACAAAAACCATGCGTGTTGATGACCGATACGTAAACGCACCCCGGGGTTTGTTAATCAAGGAAAGCACTCCGGGACCCCAAACCTGTGAGTAATAGTCCATGAAACGGGCCAGAATCGGCCAAAACTGCGAGTGCCACAAAACGAGCCCGAATCGGCCGAAACTGCGAGTGTTGATGATCGACACGTAAACGCACCCCGGGGTTTGTTAATTGCGCAAGTCACATCGGGACCCCAAACAGTGAGTAATAGTCCACGAAACGGGCCAGAATCGGCCACAACTGTGAGTGTTCATGACCGGCACGTAAACGCATTTTGGGGTTCAACAACTATGGAAATTGCTTCGGGACCCCTAAATGTTGAGTAATAGTCCTCGAATCGCGTCAGAATTGGCCCAAACTGTGAGTGTTAAGGACAGACACGCAAACGCACCCCGGGAATTTTCAATCATGGAAATCGCTCTGGGACGCCAAAATGGTGAATAATCGTGCACGAAATGGACCAGAGTCGACCAAAATTGTGTGTTGATGCATGACTGACATGTAAACGCACCACGGAGTTCGTCAATCGTGGAAATCACTGCGGGACGCCCAAAACTAATTAATAGTGCAAGAAACGGGCCAAAATCGGCCCAAACTGCGATTGTTGATGATCGACACGTAAGCGCACCATGGGGTTCAACAACCATGGAAATCGCTTTGGGGCCCCAAAACGGTGAGTAATAGTCGACGAAACGGGCCAGAAGCGGCCCAAAATGCGTGTGTTGCTAACCGACACATAAACGCACCCCGGTGTTCGTCAATCATGGAAATCACACCGGGACGCCAAAACAGAGTAATAGTCCAAGAAACGGGCCAGAATTGGCAAAAACTATGAATGTTGATGACAGACACGTAAGTGCACCTTGGAGTTCAACAACCATGGAAATCGCTCTGGGACCCCAAAGCGGCGAGTAATAGTGCATGAAACGGACCAGAATCGGCCAAAATTGTGAGTGTTGATGACCGAAACGTAAACGCACCACGGGGTTCGTAAATTGTGGAAATCAC
>NW_021300190.1:0-1344 GCF_002162155.2 Triticum dicoccoides
AAAAAAAAAGGAATTAAAAAAAATATATATTAAATAAATAAATAATAATTAAAATAATTAAAATAGTAATTAATTAATTAAATAATTAATTAAGTTAATTAATCCTGATTAGATTAACCTAATCACTAATTAAACTAATTAATCTGTTTTAGTTAATCTTAGTCAATGACAGTGGGACCCACATGTCAGGTTGACCCAGTCAACCCCTGTTGACTGGTGATGACAGCATGACATCATGCTGATGTCATAAATCCAAATTTTCGAATTAAATTAAATAATTAATTAAATTTCAGAAATTAATAAAATCTTTAGAAAATCATATCTTTTAATCCGTAACTCGGATTAAAATATTTTCAACATGAAAGTTGCTCAGAACGACGAGACGAATCCGGATACGCAGTCCGTTCGTCCGCCACACACCCCTAACCTATCGAACTCGCAACTTTCCCCCTCCGGCTCCTCTGCCCGGAAACACGAAACACCGGGAATACTTTCCCGGATGTTTTCCCCCTTCACCGGTATCACCTACTACCGCGTTAGGGCACACCGAACACCGCGTATTGCCTTGTTATATTTTGTGATGCTTTGTTTGCTCTGTATTCATTATTTCTTCCCCCTCTTCTCTCCGGTAGACTACGAGACCGACGCTGCTGCTGCCCAGTTCGACTACGGAGTTGACGACCCCTCTCTCTCTTGCCAGAGCAACCAGGCAAGCCCCCCCCCTTTGATCACCAGATATCGCCTATTCTCCTCTATACTGCTTGCATTAGAGTAGTGTAGCATGTTACTGCTTTCGTTAATCCTATTCTGATGCATAGCCTGACATTGTCGCTACATCTGTTGATACCTTACCTGCAATCCTAAATGCTTAGTATAGGATGCTAGTTTATCATCATTGGCCCTACATCCTTGTCAGTCTGCCTTGCTATACTATCGGGCCGTGATCACTTGGGAGGTGATCACGGGTATATACTATACATACATACATACTATACAGATGGTGACTAAAGTCGGGTCAGCTCATTGAGTACCCGCAAGTGATTCTGACGAGGGGGCTGAAAGGACAGGTGGCTCCATCCTGGTAGAGGTGGGCCTGGGTTCCCGACGGCCCTCGACTGTTACTTTGTGGCGGAGCGACAGGGCAGGTTGAGACCACCTAGGAGACAGGTGGGCCTGGCCCTGTTCGGCGTTCGCGGATACTTAACACGCTTAACGAGATCTTGGTATTTGATCTGAGTCGGCTACGAGCCTATACGCACTAACCATCTACGCGGGAGTAGTTATGGGTATCCCGACGTCGTGGTATCAGCCGAAGCACTTCAGACGTCAGCGACGGAGCGGCGC
>NW_021300191.1:0-2296 GCF_002162155.2 Triticum dicoccoides
GAGACTGTTGGGTACACCTTCTATCACAGATCTGAAGGCAAGACATTCGTTGCTAAGAATGGATCCTTTCTAGAGAAGGAGTTTCTCTCGAAAGAAGTGAGTGGGAGGAAAGTAGAACTTGACGAGGTAACTGTACCTGCTCCCTTATTGGAAAATAGTACATCACAGAAAACTGTTTCTGCGACATCTATACCAATTAGTGAGGAAGCTAATGATGTTGATCATGAAACTTCAGGTCAAGATACTACTGAACCTCGTAGATCGACCAGAGCGAGATCCGCACTAGAGTGGTACGGTAATCCTATTCTAGAAATCATGCTATTAGATCATGATGAACCTACGAACTATGAAGAAGCGATGGTGAGCCCAGATTCCGCAAAGTGGCTTGAAGCCATGAAATCTGAGATGGGATCCATGTATGAGAACAAAGTATGGACTTTGGTTGACTTGCCCGATGATCGGCAAGCAATTGAGAATAAATGGATCTTCAAGAAGAAGACTGACGCTGATGGTAATGTTACTGTCTACAAAGCTCAACTTGTCGCAAAAGGTTTTCGACAAATTCAAGGGGTTGACTACGATGAGACCTTCTCACCCGTAGCGATGCTTAAGTCTGTCCGAATCATGTTAGCAATAGCCGCATTTTATGATTATGAAATTTGGCAGATGGATGTCAAAACTGCATTCCTGAATGGATTTCTGGAAGAAGAGTTGTATATGATGCAACCGGAAGGTTTTGTCGATCCAAAGGGAGCTAACAAAGTGTGCAAACTCCAGCGATCCATTTATGGACTGGTGCAAGCCTCTCGGAGTTGGAATAAACGCTTTGATAGTATGATCAAAGCATTTGGTTTTATACAGACTTTCGGAGAAGCCTGTATTTACAAGAAAGTGAGTGGGAGCTCTGTAGCATTTCTGATATTATATGTGGATGACATATTACTGATTGGAAATGATATAGAATTTCTAGATAGCATAAAGGGATACTTTAATAAGAGTTTTTCAATGAAAGACCTCGGTGAAGCTGCTTACATATTAGGCATAAAAATCTATAGAGATAGATCAAGACGCTTAATTGGACTTTCACAAAACACATACCTTGACAAGATTTTGAAGAAGTTCAAAATGGATCAAGCAAAGAAAGGGTTCTTGCCCGTGTTACAAGGTGTGAAGTTGAGTCAGACTCAATGCCCGACCACTGTAGAAGATAGAGAGAAAATGAAAGATGTTCCCTATGCTTCAGCCATAGGCTCTATCATGTATGCAATGCTGTGTACCAGACCTGATGTGTGCCTTGCTATAAGTTTAGCAGGGAGGTACCAAAGTAATCCAGGAGTGGATCACTGGACAGCGGTCAAGAACATCCTGAAATACCTGAAAAGGACTAAGGATATGTTTCTCGTATATGGAGGTGACAAAGAGCTCAACGTAAAAGGTTACGTTGATGCAAGCTTTGACACTGATCCGGACGATTCTAAATCGCAGACCGGATACGTGTTTACATTAAACGGTGGAGCTATCAGTTTGGTGCAGTTCTAAACAAAGCGTCGTAGCGGGATCTACATGTGAAGCGGAGTACATAGCTGCTTCGGAAGCAGCGAACGAAGGAGTCTGGATGAAGGAGTTCATATCCGATCTAGGTGTCATACCTAGTGCATCGGGTCCAATGAAAATCTTTTGTGACAATACTGGTGCAATTGCCTTGGCAAAGGAATCCAGATTTCACAAGAGAACCAAGCACATCAAGAGACGCTTCAATTCCATCCGGGATCTAGTCCCGGTGGGAGACATAGAGATTTGCAAGATACATACGGATCTGAAGTTGCAGACCCATTGACTAAGCCTCTTCCACGAGCAAAACATGATCAGCACCAAGGCTCCATGGGTGTTAGAATCATTACAGTGTAATCTAGATTATTGACTCTAGTGCAAGTGGGAGACTGAAGGAAATATGCCCTAGAGGCAATAATAAAGTTATTATTTATTTCCTTATAATCATGATAAATGTTTATTATTCATGCTAGAATTGTATTAACCGGAAACATAATACATGTGTGAATACATAGACAAACAAAGTGTCACTAGTATGCCTCTACTTGACTAGCTCGTTAATCAAAGATGGTTATGTTTCCTAACCATGAACAATGAGTTGTTATTTGATTAACGAGGTCACATCATTAGTTGAATGATCTGATTGACATGACCCATTCCATTAGCTTAGCACCCGATCGTTTAGTATGTTGCTATTGCTTTCTTCATGACTTATACATGTTCCTATAACTATGAGATTATGCAA
>NW_021300192.1:0-895 GCF_002162155.2 Triticum dicoccoides
TCAGCGTCAGGGGGGGGTTAGTCAATGGTGATTAGCACTAAGCTAATCACCTGACGGGCCGGCCCCACCTGGCAGGACTCAGGCGACGGGGGCTCGTCGCCGGCGACCTCTGGACGCGGCGGAGTCCGCGCCACAGGCCACGGGGACGGCGTCTGAGAGCACCGGGGCGTAGCCCGGGCTCTCGCGCATCTGATAGGGTAGGTGGAGGGAGCGGGGACGGCCGGAGCTCGCCGGAGAGAAGCTCGGGGCGGCGGCCGGAGTTCGGCCGCGAGCGGGATCGGGCTGCGGGGCACGGGGAGGCCACATGAGGGGCCCGGCGGCACCCTCGTGGCACCAGGAACGCGGAGGGAGGCTTGGTTTGGGCGGAGGCGGGCCGAGACGGCGGCGGCGACGTGGACGGCGGCGAGGGGCTTCGGCCGTGGTGGGGAGCGGCGCTACGGCACGGGAACGGGAGGGAGAAGAGAGGGGAACGGCGGCGGAGCTCACCGCGATCACGCAGAGCAGCACAGCGGGGTCGGGGAGGACCTGGTGACGGCGAATCGACGTCGGCGGACGGCGGAGCCCGAGGAGGAAGACGATGGCGATGGTGGCTCCTCAGGGCACTCCGGCTTGCTTGGCTCGGCGAGGAGGTAGAGGGGGTCGCGGCGGAGCTCGGGGGCTCCACGGAGGGGCGAGGGGACGGCGGGGAGCGCGTCGGTGACGAGCTGCGGCGGCGGCAGTGCTTCGGGTGAGAGGGAGAGAGAGCAGGGGGAGAGGAGGAGGGCGAGGGAGAGTGAGAGCGGTGCGGGGCAGCGCGTGGCGACGTCCGGGGCATCGAGGGCGAGAGAAGGAAGCAGGAGGTGGCCAGCAGGGGGGGAGGTGGCGCGCGCGCGTGCCGGCGAGCGTCGGGCACACG
>NW_021300193.1:0-1423 GCF_002162155.2 Triticum dicoccoides
AAATATTATGATGATTTACAAACTACCTTGTTGCATTCCTCTTTAGAAGAAAGTGAAGATGATTTTATGGATAGATTTTGGGGAGGATTAAACCGTGATATTCAAGAGATACTAATTCATGAAGAGTGTTATCCTATGGACCATTTGTTTCATCTTGCTTGCAAAGCTGAACAGGAAATAAAACGACGTGTTGGCCACGAGGAGAACAAGCGCACGGTGCACATTCCAAGAGTTGACATGATTGTTCCTTCAACTACTAGGCATACTATGACAACCACATCCGTTGTTGTCAGGACTACATCACCTCCGCCATGTGACACATCGCCCCCGAGAGTGGCTACATCATCTGAGTTGATCATAAGAGGTAATGACAAAGGTACTGATCTTCCATCTCTACATGAGAATGATGAATGCCTTGTCAATTTGAATGCACCATCTGATGAGCTACCCACTACTTTGATCACACCACCTACTTTAGAGGACTATGTTGATAATTTGACTTTGCCATGTGATCAAACAACTGAAATACCAACAATTTTGAGTGCACCCATTGAATTAAATATTGATGCAAAAGAACCAATGTTTAATCATTTTGATATGACCTCTAATCTTGTTGATGATTCTGTGTTGAATGACTTATTGCATGTTTGCTTATTTAAGCATGTTGTAGCATGTAAATTTGATGCAATAAGTTTTATTCACCAATGTTGGGATGGTTTAATGATGAACATTGTCAATCTTTTGAAATGAATAAGAGCTTCACTTATATGTGCAAACTGAGTTGCAATATTTTCATGCATTCTACTTCTTGTGCTAATTTTTTGGCTTTAGATTTTATGAACTATGCAAGTTACTCATCTATTCATGTGTCATATATGCAAAAATCAAGGGAAGTAAGAATGGATGACATGTACATATACAACATGTACACCTTGTCTCTTTTGTTAGCCACATTTCAGATTAAGCAACGCCGAGGACGGCTTTATTTTCAAGAAGGGGAGGATGATGTGGACATGACTACCTTGGATATGACCAAAAATATTGCTTATATGCATATTTGTCAGGTGATTTCTAGTGCAAACTATTCAATAATCTATTTATGTTATCCAGAACAAAAATACTTCACACACTTTTGTGTTTTGTCTAATTGCAGGTGTATGGGACATTTGTACAATCCACATATGAAGATAAGGAAGAAAGAGATGTTTATTTGCTGTCCAAAAAGTTCTCTCACGTCACTTTTGGCCCAAGAGAAGATAGAGTCCAAGTCTCTCACGTTCTGGATTCGGATTCGGACTGCACAGACATACCTGACTCAAAACGCACACAAGTTTTTCATGCGGACTCCGAATTGGGTGATTCTTCTTTTGTTGGAAACTAGATTTCGTGCACTTTCCAACCCAATTGGAATCACCTTCAAATT
>NW_021300194.1:0-2030 GCF_002162155.2 Triticum dicoccoides
ATCGACATATACCAAAAGATACATAGTGACTTCTGGCTTCTGTAGAAGAAATAATGAAGTGTCAGCAGTGGACGGCACAAACCCATGAGCACGAAGGGCAGAGGCAAGGCGGGCATGCCAGGCACGAGGAGCTTGCTTCAAACCATATAGTGCTTTGGAGAGACGACAGATATAGTCAGGACGATCAGGATCAGAGAAACCAGGCGGCTGTTTCATATAAACCTCTTCCTCCAAAAAACCATGTAGAAAAGCATTCTGCACATCAAGTTGACGAAGTGACCAACCACGAGAAACAGCAATGGAGAGAAGAAGCCGAATAGTGGTAGGCTTGACGACAGGACTGAAGGTGTCCTCATAGTCAAGACCATGGCGCTGCCGAAAACCGCGAGCAACAAGTCGCGCTTTGTAACGCTCAATAGATCCATCCGAATGCTTCTTCACTTTGAGTACCCATTTTGAGTCAATAATATTTACCCGTGGTGGTGGAGGAACGAGAGTCCATGTCTTGTTACGAAGGAGAGCATGAAACTCCTTCTCCATAGCCTCTCGCCAATGTGGAATGCGCAGGGCAGCCTGATATGAGCGAGGCTCAGAAGATGGATCCGCAACAGCAGCAGCCAAACAAGCAGCCAACCAAGCAACCGTACCATCCTTACGTTCCTTAGGTTTGAAAATGCCACTGCGACTGCGTGTATGTGGTCGGGACACAGGAACCACCGAGGTCGACGGAGCAGCCTGCAACAGGCTAGAGGACGGCGACGTTGACGAGTCAGCCGGTGACGAGGAGCCAAACACAGTAGCCTCGGGCTCGATCGGCGAAGAAGGTCGGCCCACCGGCGAAACCGGCAGAGCAGACGAAGCAGCTGGCGACGCCGACGTCATAGACCGGGCCGATGGCGAGCCCGGCATAGTGGGCCGTGGCGCGGCCGATGTCGCGGGCCGATCCGCGGATGAAGGCGACGTGAGGACAGCGTCGCGGACCCGAGCTGCAGGCGAAGACGGCGTGACGGGCCGAGCCGCGGGCGAAGACGGCGTGACAGGCCGAGCCGCTGAAGACTCGGCGGCCGCTGGCGAAGAGGGCCGAGCCGCGGAGATGCTCGGCGCGACGGGCTCTTCGGGTGACCATGCATGGGCACGCAAATCGATGCCATGCAACATAGGGCGATCAACGTGCCCATCAGAAGGCGGTGATGATGATGGTGAATCCTCCAAAAGCTCCAAACGAGCCCCACGTCCGGTTCCTGCACCATGGTTAGGTAACAGCAAAGGAGAGTATGCAACATCATCAAATTGGTCAGAAGCAACAGAGGATGAATGCAGAGATGGTGGTTCGACAGTGGACACAGGAAGTTTGGCAAAGGGAAAAACATGCTCATCAAACATGACGTCCCGAGATATATAGACACGATTAGTGGGAACATAAAGACATTTGTAACCTTTATGAAGAGAGCTATAGCCAAGAAAAACACACTTCTTAGAACGAAACTCAAGCTTGCGCTTATTATATGGACGAAGATGCGGCCAGCAAGCACACCCAAATACCTTGAAAAAGGTATAATCAGGTTGTTCATTAAGGAGAACCTCAATGGGAGTCTTCATGTTTAAAACACGAGTACGGTTGATGAGAAAGCATGCAGTGGTGAAAGCATCACTCCAAAACCGAAACGGAACAGATGCATGGGCCAAAAGAGTAAGACCAGCTTCAACAATATGACGATGCTTACGTTCGACTGAACCATTCTGCTGATGTGTATGTGGACATGCTAAATGATGAGCTATCCCAAGCGACTGAAAGAAGGAGTTGAGGTTGCGATACTCGCCCCCCCAGTCCGACTGGACATGAACAATTTTGTGCTTGAGAAGACGTTCAACATGTTTTTGAAACTGAACAAAAATATCAAACACATCAGATTTGCGTTTAATAAGGTAAAGCCAGGTAAAGCGACTATAAGCATCAACGAAACTGATATAGTAATTATGACCACTGACAGAAGTCTGAGCAGGACCCCATACATCTGAAAACACAAGTT
>NW_021300195.1:0-2321 GCF_002162155.2 Triticum dicoccoides
GGTAGTACCGCTTGTGAGCTTCGGCCGTAGTACCGCAGTGGTTCCAGGCTACTTCCGCCTCAATTCTCGACTGCTGTTTTTCGTGTCGGGTTTTACGGTACTAGTAGCGGCAGTAGGGGCGGTAGTACCGCTCCAAGCGGTAGTACCGCCGATACTTCCGCTGTAGTACCGCTCTGGGGCCAGGACCCTGCTTCCCTCGTCAGCGCGGCAGTACCGCTGGGAGGGAGCGGTAGTACCGCTTATCAGCGGTAGTACCGCCCTGCCCAAGCAGTAGTACCGCTCTGTGCGTGGCTGGTTGGTGGGTAACGGTTGGATTGTTTCCCCCACTATATATAGGTGTCTTCTTCTCCAAAGTTGACCTACCTCTTTCCCCCAAACCTCCATTGTTGCTCCAAGCTCCATTTTCGCCCGATCTCTCTCCCTAGCCAATCAAACTTGTTGATTTGCTCGGGATTGGTTGATAAGGCCCCGATCTACACTTCCACCAAGAGAAATTTGATTCCCCCCACTTATCCCTAGTGGATCTTGTTACTCTTGGGTGTTGAGCACCCTAGACGGTTGAGGTCACCTCGAAGCCATACTCCATTGTGGTGAAGCTTCGTGGTGTTGTTGGGAGCCTCCAAGTGTTGTGGAGATAGCCCCAATCTTGTTTGTAAAGGTTCGGTCGCCGCCTTCAAGGGCACCAATAGTGGAATCACGGCATCTCGCATTGTGTGAGGGTGTGAGGAGATTACGGTGGCCCTAGTGGCTTCTTGGGGAGCATTGTGCCTCCACACCGTTCTAATGGAGACGTACTTCCCTTTAAAAGGAAGGAACTTCGGTAACACATCCTCGTCTCCACCGGCTCCACTCTTGGTTATCTCGTGCCTTTACTTTTGCAAGCTTACTTGTGTTGTATCTATTGCTTGCTTGTATGCTAGTTATCTTTGCATCATATAGGTTGTCCACGTAGTTGCACATCTAGACAACCTATTTCGTTGCAAGGTTTAAATTGTTAAAGAAAAGTCTAAAAATTGTTAGTTGCCTATTCACCCCCCCCCCCTCTAGTCAACCATATCGATCCTTTCAATTGGTATCAGAGCCTCATCTCTTTATTAAGGACTTTGCCGTCCGAAGAGTATGGTTGACATCAACGACGGTGCGAAGGAGCACTCCGGTGTGAATCCTATCTGGTCTTCGGCCGAAGGGGGAACCTCGGTCTCATGTGAGGAATTCAATGTGGCTTTAGACACATTGAAAACCTCCATGACGGCCGAGGTTAAAAGCATGTTTTCTGAATTCCTAGAAGGACTTAAACTATCTACCTCGCCGATGAAAGTGGGTGATCCCACTAACAAGGTGACGGATGCCACCTCCGACAAGGGGGAAGCTAATAGTGAAAAAGGTCCTTCTACTAGTGGTAGAAATGGCTCCGGCATCTTTGCCCATGTGGAACCTCCTACTTATGGTGGACCGATTCCCACTACTCATTTAAATCATGCCGGTCCACCTCCTAAGATTGTGAAAAATGAGGATTTTGATGCTTGGGTTTATCGTTTCAAGCGTCATTTAAAGCATGTGAATACTAATCTTTGGAGAATTATAGAAGAAGGTTTCTATCCACATGACCCAAGCAACTTCACCCCTCGAGAAGCCGTGGATAATCAATTCAATGAAAGTGCTCTATTCATCATCCAAGATGCAATCCTTCCCGAAGATCTCCCTCATCTTCGTCCTCATGCCATGGCTAAAGACGCATGGAAATGTGTTGTGTCTCTCTATCGAGGAAGTGCTAGCATTCAACGCTCCAACTATGAAGTTGTGCAAGATGAAGCCGATGAGTTTGCAATGAAAGAAGATGAAGAACCTCGTGAGCTCTTTCGAAGAGTGACCAAACTCGCGGTCGCACTCCAAGATCATGGGAGCAAGGACACAGATGACAATTGGATCAAGCGCAAGTTCCTCAAGGCCATGATGCCCTACAACAAGGCCATGTCCTCCGTCATTCGTCAAAGACTGGACTTCCACTCCATGACCTCAGGTGAAGTGTTGGATGAGTTCGTTGCAATGAGCATCTTGGACAAGACCGCCGACAATGCGGTGCTCCGTTCTCAAAGGGCAAAGAAGCCCAATCTTGCCTTGAAGGCCAAGGTTAGTGTGGAAGAAGAAGAGAAGGAAGATGAGGAGAGCAACCCCGAAGACACGAAGTATGATTATCATGAGCACATGGCTCTTGCCTCAAGACAATTTTGGAGTAAGAAGAATACAAGACCCAACTTCAACAAGAACAACTCAAGTGGCCTCAAGGGCAAGCAACGAGTTAGAACTTGTTTCAACTGTGG
>NW_021300196.1:0-2321 GCF_002162155.2 Triticum dicoccoides
GGTAGTACCGCTTGTGAGCTTCGGCCGTAGTACCGCAGTGGTTCCAGGCTACTTCCGCCTCAATTCTCGACTGCTGTTTTTCGTGTCGGGTTTTACGGTACTAGTAGCGGCAGTAGGGGCGGTAGTACCGCTCCAAGCGGTAGTACCGCCGATACTTCCGCTGTAGTACCGCTCTGGGGCCAGGACCCTGCTTCCCTCGTCAGCGCGGCAGTACCGCTGGGAGGGAGCGGTAGTACCGCTTATCAGCGGTAGTACCGCCCTGCCCAAGCAGTAGTACCGCTCTGTGCGTGGCTGGTTGGTGGGTAACGGTTGGATTGTTTCCCCCACTATATATAGGTGTCTTCTTCTCCAAAGTTGACCTACCTCTTTCCCCCAAACCTCCATTGTTGCTCCAAGCTCCATTTTCGCCCGATCTCTCTCCCTAGCCAATCAAACTTGTTGATTTGCTCGGGATTGGTTGATAAGGCCCCGATCTACACTTCCACCAAGAGAAATTTGATTCCCCCCACTTATCCCTAGTGGATCTTGTTACTCTTGGGTGTTGAGCACCCTAGACGGTTGAGGTCACCTCGAAGCCATACTCCATTGTGGTGAAGCTTCGTGGTGTTGTTGGGAGCCTCCAAGTGTTGTGGAGATAGCCCCAATCTTGTTTGTAAAGGTTCGGTCGCCGCCTTCAAGGGCACCAATAGTGGAATCACGGCATCTCGCATTGTGTGAGGGTGTGAGGAGATTACGGTGGCCCTAGTGGCTTCTTGGGGAGCATTGTGCCTCCACACCGTTCTAATGGAGACGTACTTCCCTTTAAAAGGAAGGAACTTCGGTAACACATCCTCGTCTCCACCGGCTCCACTCTTGGTTATCTCGTGCCTTTACTTTTGCAAGCTTACTTGTGTTGTATCTATTGCTTGCTTATGTGCTAGTTATCTTTGCATCATATAGGTTGTCCACGTAGTTGCACATCTAGACAACCTATTTCGTTGCAAGGTTTAAATTGTTAAAGAAAAGTCTAAAAATTGTTAGTTGCCTATTCACCCCCCCCCCCTCTAGTCAACCATATCGATCCTTTCAATTGGTATCAGAGCCTCATCTCTTTATTAAGGACTTTGCCGTCCGAAGAGTATGGTTGACATCAACGACGGTGCGAAGGAGCACTCCGGTGTGAATCCTATCTGGTCTTCGGCCGAAGGGGGAACCTCGGTCTCACGTGAGGAATTCAATGTGGCTTTAGACACATTGAAAACCTCCATGACGGCCGAGGTTAAAAGCATGTTTTCTGAATTCCTAGAAGGACTTAAACTATCTACCTCGCCGATGAAAGTGGGTGATCCCACTAACAAGGTGACGGATGCCACCTCCGACAAGGGGGAAGCTAATAGTGAAAAAGGTCCTTCTACTAGTGGTAGAAATGGCTCCGGCATCTTTGCCCATGTGGAACCTCCTACTTATGGTGGACCGATTCCCACTACTCATTTAAATCATGCCGGTCCACCTCCTAAGATTGTGAAAAATGAGGATTTTGATGCTTGGGTTTATCGTTTCAAGCGTCATTTAAAGCATGTGAATACTAATCTTTGGAGAATTATAGAAGAAGGTTTCTATCCACATGACCCAAGCAACTTCACCCCTCGAGAAGCCGTGGATAATCAATTCAATGAAAGTGCTCTATTCATCATCCAAGATGCAATCCTTCCCGAAGATCTCCCTCATCTTCGTCCTCATGCCATGGCTAAAGACGCATGGAAATGTGTTGTGTCTCTCTATCGAGGAAGTGCTAGCATTCAACGCTCCAACTATGAAGTTGTGCAAGATGAAGCCGATGAGTTTGCAATGAAAGAAGATGAAGAACCTCGTGAGCTCTTTCGAAGAGTGACCAAACTCGCGGTCGCACTCCAAGATCATGGGAGCAAGGACACAGATGACAATTGGATCAAGCGCAAGTTCCTCAAGGCCATGATGCCCTACAACAAGGCCATGTCCTCCGTCATTCGTCAAAGACTGGACTTCCACTCCATGACCTCAGGTGAAGTGTTGGATGAGTTCGTTGCAATGAGCATCTTGGACAAGACCGCCGACAATGCGGTGCTCCGTTCTCAAAGGGCAAAGAAGCCCAATCTTGCCTTGAAGGCCAAGGTTAGTGTGGAAGAAGAAGAGAAGGAAGATGAGGAGAGCAACCCCGAAGACACGAAGTATGATTATCATGAGCACATGGCTCTTGCCTCAAGACAATTTTGGAGTAAGAAGAATACAAGACCCAACTTCAACAAGAACAACTCAAGTGGCCTCAAGGGCAAGCAACGAGTTAGAACTTGTTTCAACTGTGG
>NW_021300197.1:0-1110 GCF_002162155.2 Triticum dicoccoides
TCCACCGGCATTACTGTTTGATGATATTTTTTAAAAAAATATTACTGTCTTATAAAAAAATTATTGTCTTATAAAAAAATTACTGTCTTATAAAAAAAATATTACTGTCTTATAAAAAAAATTACTGTTATGATTTAAACAAGTTTGAACATATTTAAAAACAAATAAGTATCAAACAGCATTTTAAAATGCATAAAAAAAAATTTGTGGAGCCTAGGAATCGAACCCAGGACCTCCTGGTGTGAGAACTGGCACCTGACCAGTCGAGCTAGTAGAGGGGAGTTGATGTGGATGAGGTCACATGGGTGATAACCTGTTGGCTCGAGCGGAAATAAAAAAAATACTAATGGCGCACCAGGCCGAGGTGCGCCATTAGCATGTATATACTTATGGCGCATCGAGGGGTGGTGCGCCATTAGTATTGTGCCCCCCTACTTCGGCCGAGCCCTCGCCCTCGATCCCCTTCCCCTCTCCTCTCCCTCGCCCGAGCCCTCGCCCTCGATCCCCTTCCCCTCTCCTCTCCAGACGCCGCCGCCCCGCCGCCCCGCCGCCCTCGACGCCGGCCAGATCCGCCGCCACCTCTGCTCGAGCTGCTCCCATCGACCACGCCGCTGCTCGCGTGCTTCTTCTCTCCCGCGACCCCGCGACCCTGACATCGTCCCCGCGACCACCGGCCCTCCTCCGCCACGACGACCAGGCGCCGCCGTCCGCGGACCACCTCGAGCTCTATCCCCGTCCGCGTGAAGATCCCCTCCACTCCGCGGGCAGGGGCTCTTCTCCTGCCGCTGCAGCTACAAGAGGAGAGGAGCACCGGCCAGCCACCACCGACGGACGCCTCCATCCCCCCTTCCTCCTTCGCCCGACGAGCCTCTTCACTCCGGGAACTTGCTGCTGCTGCTAATCCAAGCTGCACCACCTACCTCGCCAAAGCTCTGTCCCGGCAGCTCTCTGTGAGGTAAAAAATCTACTTTTCTGATGTACAAATCCCTGTTTGTGCTTGCTTCCATATGTGAGATAGATACCATATTGTTGTTGTGTTTGTGTGAATTATTGCTGCCATATTTGTGTGAATTCTTGCTGCAATAATACAAACTGTGTTGATGTATGTCA
>NW_021300198.1:0-2353 GCF_002162155.2 Triticum dicoccoides
AAAAAAATCTTTAAGGATTTGAAACCTCTCGAACAACGATCAGCTCTCGCCGCATCATGACAGTCAGTTTTTGGCTTTCTCTACTGATGTGCTCGTCCGAAAGAACCGGGACACAATCGCAGTAGTTCTCCCTGTGCCAGCTTAGCCGATATAGTGGAATGTAAGGCAGCAAAACATGGGAGCCGGGCAACCCAACTATTGACCCAAGACATGATTTGGAGCTGATGCATATAATGCTATAAGTTCGGGGTGCCGCACGGTCGAAAGTGTTCGGACTTTTCTTATCGTGTTATGGGGTACACTGAAGCCCCTGGCGAACTGAACGTACCAAAATGTACAGGTGCAATTTGTAATAAATAAACAGTCAAGGAAAAAGAAAAAGAAATGTAACAATAAGCTGATGCTGTACATTGTTTTCCATTGTTTATTTGAATGATACGTCACGGTGCATGTATATAAGTAGTGCGATAAGGAAAATAGGACTATTTGACATGTCCTAACCAGGAGCGAGCTGCGTGTGGGTATGTAAAACAGGTATAGCGATCGTTATCAGAGACCACCTGAGGATTCCCTCGTACATCAAATATCCTTGCCTCCTTGGTGTTTCCATCCCGTGATGGGTCTCATAATCAGGTTATCGGAAGATCAAGAAGATAGGGACCTGAAAGAAAGAAAAAGGGTGAAGGTATACGGGTCCTGGGGCAGTTGAGCCGCATTGTGGACCGCATTCTGACTGTGCCTCCCTCTATGTCCATGGTATTTTAAGTGCGCGCGACACAAATTTCACCGCTTGACTGGGACTAGGATGGAGGCTGAATTGCTAGGCGATCTCTGGACGGGCCGGACGATCTTGTTGCAGAGTACTTCGGACTCGCTTGACGGTGTCCGGGGGCTTTATTGCCGAATTGGAGGTCTGCCTAAGGAGGCTGCTCTGTACTTCTGCTGCGAGGGACGTAGTGTGTTCCTTCGTACGGAGGAAGCACTCTATGTTTCCGTGAGGTCCTGGCATCTTGAGCTTGAGGTAGGCATAATGCGGTACCGCATTGAATCTGGCGAATGTGGTTCATCCGAGCAGTGCATGATAGCCACTGCGGAATGGGACGATATCAAAGATTAACTCCTTGCTTCGGAAGTTGTCTGGAGATCCAAAGACTATTTCCAATGTTATTGAGATAGAGCAACAGGCCTCTACACCTGGTATGGCACCTTTAAAGGTGGTTTTGGTGGGTTTGGTCCTTGAGGGATTGATGCCCATTTTGCGCACTGTATCCTGATAGAGCAGGTTCAGGCTGCTGCCATCATCCATGAGGACTCGTGTGAGGTGGAATCCGTCGATGATAGGGTCAAGGACCAGTGTGACCGAACCGCCATGACGGATACTGGTCGGATGGTCCCTGCGATCAAAAGTGATCGGACAAGAAGACCATGGGTTGAACTTTGGGGCGACTAGCTCCATCGCGTAGACGTCCCTTGGTGCACGCTTCCGCTCCCGCTTGGGAATGTGGGTGGCGTATATCATATTTACCGTTTTTACTTGGGGAGGAATTTTTTTCTGTCCTCCTGTGTTCGGCGGCCGGGGCTCCTCATCGTCATCACTATGCGACCCCTTTTCCTTGTTTTTGGCATTCAACTTGCCGGCCTATTTGAACACCCAACATTCTTTGTTGGTGTGGTTGGCTGGTTTATCGGGGGTGCCATGAATTTGACATGAGCGATCGAGTATGCAGTCCAGACTGGACGGACTCGGATTGTTTCTTTTGAATGGATTTTTCCACTGACTGGACTTAGAGCCACTGAATCCGGCATTAACGGCCGTGTCTTCGGCGTTATCGCCATTATTGCGACGCTTATGTCTGTTGCGTCAGGGCTTGCCATTGCTATCTCTGGCGTCTGAGGTGCCAGGATTTCTTGATGTGCTGTTGCTACGGGCCAACCAGCTGTCCTCGCCCGCACAAAAGCGGGTCATGAGTGTCGTGAGGGCTGCCATGGACTTCGGCTTCTCTTGGCCGAGGTGTCGGTCAAGCCACTCGTCAAGAATGTTATGCTTAAAGGCCGCTAGGGCTTCGGCATCTGGACAGTCGACAATTTGGTTCTTTTTAGTTAGGAACCGAGTCTAGAATTTCCTGGCTGACTCTCCGGGCTGTTGGGTTATGTGACTTAAGTCATCAGCGTCTGATGGTCGCGCATAAGTACCCTGGCAGTTGTCAAGGAGTGCGTCTTCCAGGTTCTCCCAACTGCCAATGGAGTTCACCGGCAGACTATTCAGCCAATGCCGAGCCGGTCCCTTGAGTTTTAGTGGGAGGTACTTGATGGCATGCAGATCATCGCCGCGGGCCATATGAATGTGGAGAAG
>NW_021300199.1:0-1411 GCF_002162155.2 Triticum dicoccoides
CCAGATCTGACTCGCATAATGGTCATCATAGAGTAGGCGGCGTCCTGCACAGCCATCTCAATAGTAACCCCGAGTCCATAGGAGCAGTGAAGAGGCTCGGTGGATCCAGGATAAGATGGAAATATCCTGACAGTGCAGAGATACTGGCTTTGATTAAAGTCTCGGAATTGCTCTTCGACCGTGTACTCAGGATACCAGCGGTATCCAGCCTCAGTCATTACCCTGACCAACTTAGCAGTATGGCCGGGTACATCTAGGCATCGAGTCAGGCGAACCACTTGATTAAGGTCGCGAGTGGCCATCTGAAAGCACAATCATAATGCAAAGGCATTAGAATTTCTAGCGAAATTTCGGCAGCATAACAGCTGTAAATGCTCAAGAAGGATTTTGAGACATTTGACAAAGGATTTCATACACACTCAACATCATCATATCAAAGTTCTGGATCCATTCTAACAACATAATGTGGTAGTAGAACTGAACTAGGCTGGTAACCATCAAACTTATAAGGTACTACTGATTAGTAACTCGTGATCCTGATAGAGAGAACAGATCCTAATTCCTTAACCCCCGGTGGAAGAATGGACTGACTCAGATCAGAAAGTCATAAGGTATAAGGAGTAAAAAGAGCCTTACGTTCCATCCCACAAACAATTCCCCTACATATAACCAAAGAATTTCTAGACTCAACATCGACCAGTTTGGCTTGGAGAACCTACAGGCAGTCCGGCTCTGATGCCAACGCTGTCAGGACCCCGACTCGATGTCACATCGATCTAGCTGGTAACACCTCATATCACTTTGCGGCCTCACGCACGGTATCCCCACGGGTGTCTTCTTACCTTTTCCCGGGACCGTTTGCGCCTTTTGGCTCACGTATATGATAGTGTCGCTAGCATCCATATGATAAAGAGCCCGGGCTGACATGACTAGTCGCAAACCCAAAGTGGCACAGACTTACAGGGACAGGCATCCATGACCCAGCTTCGAACGTGTCGGTCATCAGCAAGTGGGTCCGGGCTGTAGCACTGGGCTAGCAGGACTCCGGTAAACCGGGCTGTAGCGGGCTAACAGGACTCCGGTACTCAAAGCGTGACATTTCCCCGAAGGGACAGACACAGGAACGAAGAAGGACACATGCCGGCCAGCCTAAGTGTCCCAGAGCAGTAGCAAGCTACCACGGCTCAGCGGTAACACTAGGAGACATTTCCCGGTAAGAGAGGCTACTAAAGATAAACAACTAGATAGTCAGATCCCACACATACCAAGCATTTCAATCATACACACAATATGCTCGATATGTGCAAATACAACGAAGCATCACAACATGACTCTACGACACAAGTACTTTATTTAAGGCTCAGTGAGCCATACATAACATACACAAAGGTACGGGTCTCACGACCCAACA
>NW_021300200.1:0-2269 GCF_002162155.2 Triticum dicoccoides
TTCAAAATATTCAAATCATTATGTAACAAAAGGCAATTTATTGGAGGGGAGATAACATGACTTCTCCCTGTTGTTAAAAATGTTCATTATGTGCAGAATATTATTTTCAATTCATCTGATATGTTATGGTATTTTTTCATAATCTCCAGAATACTTTATTTTAGTGTTTTGTTGCTGTTTATGTGGTCTATTGCATAAAAACTATTTCCAAAATTGCATTAGATGAGGAACTAGTGTTCCTGTAGTTTATATTAGTACAGTAATTTTTACTGTGTGTCTAGGTATTATCTCCTAGATTTTATTCTGGTGTTTTTATTCATTTTAGTTATCTGTTCTGTAGTTTTCGTTAAAAAAAAGAAGCAGCAACATTCAGCCGGCCAACCAGCTAGCCAGCGGCCCAGCCAGCTAGCCAGCCGCCGCGGCCCAGCTCCGCACCCCGCGCGGCCCACCTTCCCGTGAAGCGGTACACGGCAGCCAGCAGCGCCGCGCCCAACCCACGCCCGAAACCCGATGTCGCCTCCAGCCACTGAACGTGGACCCCGCACCCACTTCTTCCACCTCCGACCGGACTGGAGCGCACTGCGCGCACGCCGAGGCTGAGCCGGATCGACCCGACGCCCTAGTCGACCTCGTGCCCCTCAGGGACATCGTGCGCGAACCAAATGTTGGGGAACATAGTAATTTTAAAAATTTTCCTACGCACACGCAAGATCATGGTGATGCATAGCAACGAGAGGGGAGAGTGTAGTCCACGTACCCTCGTAGACCGTAAGCGGAAGCGTTATGACAACGCGGTTGATGTAGTCGTACGTCTTCACGATCGATCGATCCAAGTATCGAACGTACGACACCTCCGCGATCTGCACACGTTCAGCTTGGTGACGTCCCACGAACTCACGATCCAGTAGAGCCTCGAGGGAGAGTTTCGTAAGCACGGTGGCGTGATGACGGTGTTGATGAAGCTACTGACGCAGGGCTTCACCTAAGCACCGCTACGATATGACTGAGGTGGATTATGATGGAGGGGGGCACCGCACACGGCTAAAGATCAATGATCAACTTGTGTGTCCATGGGGTGCCCCTCCCCGTATATAAAGGAGTGGAGGAGGGGAGGGGCCGACCCTCTCTATGGCGCGCCCTGGGGAGTCCTACTCCCACCGGGAGTAGGATTCCCCCTTCCAAGTAGTAGGAGTAGGAGAGAAGGAAAGGGAAGAGAGAAGAGAAGGAAGGAGGGGGCGCCACCCCTCCCCCTAGTTCAATTCGGACTAGGCCTTGGGGGGGCGCGTGGCCTGCCTCTCTCTCTCTTAAAGCCCAATAAGGCCCATATACTCCCTGGAATTCTCGTAACTCTCCGGTACTCCGATAAATACCCGAATCACTCAGAACCTTTCCGATGTCTGAATATAGTCGTCCAATATATCGATCTTTACGTCCTGACCATTTCGAGACTCCTCGTCATGTCCCCTATCTCATCCGGGACTCTGAACTACCTTCGGTACATCAAAACACAAAAACTCATATTACCAATTGTCACTGAACATTAAGTGTGCGGACCCTACAAGTTCAAGAACTATATAGATATGACCGAGACACGTCTCCGGTCAATAACCAACAGCGAAACCTGGATGCTCATATTAGCTCCTACATATTCTACGAAGATCTTTATCATACAAACCGCATAACAACATACGTTGTTCCCTTTGTCATCATTATGTTACTTGCCCGAGATTTGATTGTCGGTATCACCAAACCTAGTTCAATCTTGTTATCGACAAGTCTCTTTACTCGTTCCGTAATGCATCATCCCACAACTAAATCATTAATCATATTGCTTGCAAGGCTTATAGTGATGTGCATTACCGAGAGGGCCCAGAGATACCTCGCCGACAATCGGAGTGACAAATCCTAATCTCGATCTATGACAACTCAACGAGTACCATCGGAGACACCTGTAGAGCACCTTTATAATCACCCAGTTACGTTGTGACGTTTGGTAGCACACAAAGTATTCCTCTGGTATTCGGGAGTTGCACAATCTCATAGTCATAGGAACATGTATAAGTCATGAAGAAAGCAATAGCAACATACTAAATGATCAAGTGCTAAGCTAACGGAATGGGTCAAGTCAATCACATCATTCTCTAATGATGTGATCCCGTTAATCAAATGACAACTCATGTCTATGGCTAGGAAACTTAACCATCTTTGATTCAACGAGCTAGTCAAGTAGAGGCATACTAGTGACATTATGTTTGTCTATGTATTCACA
>NW_021300202.1:0-1190 GCF_002162155.2 Triticum dicoccoides
GTTCATCTGGGTGATGGCTAGAGTGAAATGACTATGTCGGTAATGAGAGTGGTGTGGTGAACACGATTTGGTAAAGGTATCGATGAGAGGCCATGTAGGAGTACATGGTGGGTTGTTTCATTGAAGCCGACCTTAAGCACTGAGATCTGTATGTGTGATTTAAGAATCAGCTACTACCATGCATTGGGCCCGAAACCAATGGACCCTCTCGGCTTCTTATTCACCCTAGTTCTCCGTCCAGGAGTTGCAAGTAGTTTCTGGTGTTTGTAGCCTACTGGAGGCCGTGGACAGCGCTGACCGTAGGGATGGGCTGTGATGCGGTAGGTACGTGGCACGGTGTACCGAATACCCGTTAGGTATCTCGGGAACCCTGTTCACATCATTCGGGGCCGTATGGGAAACCTCGGCCGGACTCCCTGCGGATGGAACCTGGATAGGCGATAAACCTGGACTAGAGGCTTAGGTGATTAGGTAGGTCGTGGCCGACACCCACGTTGGGCTTCCGCTTGAAGGTTGCCGAGTACATGTCGTGTAAACGACAGTAAGTGGTGGGAGCGTGTATGAAGGAGTACACCCCTGCAGGGTTAACATGATCTATTCGAATAGCCGCGTCCGCGGTAAAGGACTACTTGGTTGCCTATACAGTTCATAGACAAGTAAATGGAAACTACTAAAAGCCTCAAGATAAGAGTGAGTGCCGAGGATGGCTCTTCCGTAGGAAGACGGAGGCGGATCCTCGGTAGTGTATTGAATTGGTGAGTAGTGGACTCGTGTGCGCAAAACCATTTCAAGTTGGAGTATCGTAGGATAGCCTAGCCAAGAGTCAAAGCTGGCTTGCTGCAATAACTCCACCAACCCTTCTTGATACTAAGCATGTATGTAGGATCTGATGTAAGTCTTGCTGAGTACCTTTGTACTCATGTTGCTATAATCTACATTTTTTACAGAAGACGCTGCAACCCCTTCTGATGGGTTCTATGTAGACGTTGACATCAACGAGTAGGCTAAAGACCCAGGTGGTGACCCTGAGCTTGTGAAGGACCTTGTAGTATAGCTAGGCTTCCCAAGCCTCTTTTATTTTACTAGTTGTCTGTACTCAGACAAGTTACTTCCGCTGCTGGTTTGTATGACTGTATGACTTGTATGTTGGGTCGTGAGACCCGTACCTTTGTGTATGTTATGTATGGCTC
>NW_021300203.1:0-1074 GCF_002162155.2 Triticum dicoccoides
CCAAAGAAGTGAGTGGGAGCACTATAGAATTTCTGATGAGTATATGTTGTTGACATATTAATGATCAGAAATGACGTAGAATTTCTGGAAAGCATATAGGGTTATTTGGAAAGTGTTTTCAATGGAAAACCTGGATTAAGCTACTTGAACATTGAGCATCAAGATCTATAAGGATAGATCAAAACGCTTAATAGTACTTTCAAATGAGCACATGCCTTGACGTGATCTTGAAGGTGTTCAAGATGGATCAGTCAAAGAAGGAGTTCTTGCCTGAGTTGTAAGGTATGAAGTTAAGACTTAAAGCTCGACCATGGCAGAATAGAGAGAAAGGAACGAAGGTCGTCCCCTATGCTTAAGACATAGGCTCTACAGTATGCTATGCTGTGTACCGCACCTGAAGTGTGCTTTACCATGAGTCAGTCAAGGGGTACAAGGGTGATCCAAGAATGGATCGCAGGACAGCAGTCAAAGTTATCCTTAGTAACTAGTGGACTAAGGAATTTTCTCAATTATGGAGGTGGTAAAAGAGTTCGTCGTAAAGGGTTACGTCGATGCAAGCTTAACACCTGTCCGGATAGCTCTGAGTAGAGATACCGGATACGTATATTGGAGCAACAATTTAGAATAGCTCCAAGTAGAACAGTTATTTGGAATAGCTCCAAATAGAACGTGGTAGCTGCATCTAGGAGATGACATAGAGATTTGTAAAGCACACACGGATCTGAAAGGTTTAGACCCGTTGACTATAACCTCTCTCACAAGCATAACATGATCAAACCCAGAACTCATCGAGTGTTAATCACATGGTAAATGTGAACTAGATTATTGACTCTAGTAAACTCTTTGGGTGTTAGTCACATGGGGATGTGACCTTGAGTGTTAATCACATATCGATGTGAACTAGATTATTGACTCTAGTGCAAGTGGGAGACTGTTGGAAATATGCCCTAGAGGCAATAATAAATTGATTATTATTATATTTCCTTGTTCATGATAATCGTTTATTATCCATGCTAGAATTGTATTGATAGGAAACTCAGATACATGTGTGGATACATAGACAACACCATGTCC
>NW_021300204.1:0-1000 GCF_002162155.2 Triticum dicoccoides
TGGTGAATAAACCTTACTTGCATCAAATTTACATGCTACAACATGCTTAAATAAGCAAACATGCAATAAGTCATTCAACATAGAATCATCACCAAGATTAGAGGTCATATCAAAATGATTAAACATTGGTTCTTTTGCATCAATAGTTAATTCAATGGGTGCACTCAAAATTGTTGGTATTTCAGTTGTTTGATCACATGGCAAAGTCAAATTATCAACATAGTCCTCTAAAATAGGTGGTGTGATCAAAGTAGTGGGTAGCTCATCAGATGGTGCATTCAAATTGACAAGGCATTCATCATTCTCATGTAGAGATAGAAGATCAGTACCTTTGTCATTACCTCTTATGATCAACTCAGATGATGTAGCCACTCTCGGGGGCGATGTGTCACATGGTGGAGATGATGTAGTCCTGACAACAACGGATGTGGTTGTGATAGTATGCCTAGTAGTTGAAGGAACAATCATATCAACTCTTGGAATGTGCACCATGCGCTTATTCTCCTCGTGGCCAACACGTCGTTTTATTTCCTGTTCAGCTTTGCAAGCAAGATGAAACAAATGGTCCATAGGATAACACTCTTCATGAATTATTATCTCTTGAATATCACGGTTTAATCCTCCCCAAAATCTATCCATAAAATCATCTTCACTTTCTTCTAAAGAGGAATGCAACAAGGTAGTTTGTAAATCATCATAATATTTTGTTACAGTTTCACTACCTTGTTTTAAGTGTTGCAACTTCTTAATCATGTCATGAGTATAATAAGCAGGGACGAACGTATGTCGCATGGCAAGTTTCAAATCATCCCAAGTAGTAGGTATATAATCAGGGTGTAACCGACAATATTCACTCCACCAAACCAAAGCATAACCAGTGAAAGAACCAACCGCAACCTTAACCTTTTTATGTTCATCGAAATTATGGGAAGCAAATATATTTTTTATGTCGAACTCCCATTCAATATATAAAGCAGGTTTAAAACGGCCATTAAATGGT
>NW_021300205.1:0-2005 GCF_002162155.2 Triticum dicoccoides
AACACAAAGTGGTCTCTCGTCATCATCTCGAAAATAGCGATACAAGTCTCGATTACTTGCAAATACGTCGTCATCCATCTAAACAATGATATACGCGAGAAGAGCTATCACTTTGAGTGAGAGCGAAACTATGCAGTACATGAGTTCGTATCCCTCTCTCGCATTAGCGTGAACCTAAACTAACTACTGCCTGTCGCTCGGAAACCGGAAACCGGTACACCTAGGCCTGACACTCCGGCCACTCGTCGTATATATACTCCTGGCATAGCACTTCTTCGCCATCGATGATCTATGCACCTGCATCGTCACATGAGTCGATGATATGCAACATATATAGTTGAGCAACAGAAAGAGACAAACTTGGCAAAAATAGAAACAACATATCATAAGCATAAATAACAAAGTTCATCGTACCCAAAATGCCCTAACTAGAGTGATCTTCGCTAGTCGAGGAGGAGGACGGTTTAATTACATCACAAATAAAGTTTCGCCGTGCATAACTCAAAGTTTTATCATACAGAAAGTATGGACTAAACAGACACATTGTCATATATCGACAATCACTCCACCATGCCGTGCCTTCCATCCATGTCAGGGAGATAGTCCCCGAGCTTAGTGAAAGGCTTCATGTCGAGACGCTGAGAGGCTACCCATGTTCAGACGTCTTCCCGCGACATTTGTCCTTCTCCGTAGAACATCCCTGTTTTTTCGACGACCTCATGATGATTTGGGCAAATTCACGCTGGATGTTAGAGAACTCAGCTCGAAGTCGGTGATCTCGATATCTCCGATGTCCTTTGCCCATTGCAGAATATGGGCATCGCCGGATCTAGGTGACATGCGAAGGTTCTGGTGATCCCGTCTGTACTCCAGCATGTGGTGTAGGACATAGAATCCATCATTAAGAGAATCGCTCGGTTGCTGGATGCAGCAGGAGTCAGTCTTATGGCTGAAGGCGAGCCTGCCGCCCCTTCTCTTCTTGTCCTTGACCTCTCCACCCCGTGCTTGGTAGTAAAACATAGCACTGTCGAGAACATCCTTGATGTGTGTGTAATTTTTTTTGTGAATGTTCTTCGACGAGTCCAAGCAAAGAGCGTGGGAGTATCGGGGGTAGAGGATGATGAGGTCGGCGCGCCCGCCGCTCCGCAAAATAAGTACACCTCAAATTAATTAGCCTCCACCGTGCAAATGAATGATTGAAATCGAAGGAAGGATTGCCGCGCGGATGGCTTACACGGGATGATAAGGCACGAGAATCGCCTCCTTGTCCTTATTGGTGAGCATGAAACTAACGATGTATTCCCTCGCGTAGTCACAGTGCTTTGCGCATACTCCCAAGAAGCCCTCGTGCATGTAGTACGGGTCAGCGACACAGATATGAGGTATTTGCTCAACCCCGATGATGTAGTTCATGTGCAAGGCATAAAGGTGGACAAACGTAAAATCCAGCTTCTTCACATGAAACATGTCGAATATATAATCGAATCGAAGAAAGAACTTATCTGCGGGGAAGCAGTCGACGTACGACATTTGCCGCGGAACGTTAACCACGTAGAGTGGGTATCCTGGATCTTTCGAGGCGATGAGGCCTTTCTCTATCCGCAGCACATCATCATGAAGTCTCCTTAGATTGCCGAATCTGGCCCCTAGCGCTCTTGCAGGTAGGGTTGGTTGACCGGGGATATGCCATGTATCCGCATCGGGGATATCTATACGGTCCTGAAGCCGAGGCTGCTGAGGCGGCTGGATCATAGAATCAGCTTTTTTTGCCTTTCCTCGCTCTCTTACTAGACTTCTTTACTACTGGAAGGTCGTCCATAATACGTTCAGCCTCCGGAGACTGCAATTCAGGCACCGACTCATGACGCTCAAACCCTGAGTAGGCGCCAGTATAGACATACTGTTGAGTGCCATCGTCATCCTCATCCTCATCCATGGCGACGTCATCAGCGACTAATGGAGCCTCCTCCTTACCCCATCCGCTATCACCCAACTCGACACCCGA
>NW_021300205.1:4223-9144 GCF_002162155.2 Triticum dicoccoides
GCGGCCTGGAGAGGCGACGGCGGCGCGGCTAGGGCTGGGGATCGAGGGTTAGGCTGATACCATGTAGAGGAATAGGATGCAACTCTCAATGTATTGATAGGTGCATATGCACAAGTATATATAGTACATAGGGCAAGTCATATCCTTAACTATACACAAGGAGGAGACTTGGAGTACAAAAATACATGTGCTAAATACATATCTCAACAAGAAGTACTTGCCTGTACCTTGAGATTTCAGGCTCAGGTCGACTCGCCTTGGGGCCTGGCAGACAATCATCATCCTTCCAGCCACGGTGCGGGCGGGGATGCTCCCTCATCCTCACGCTAATGGCGGCTGCTACCCAACACTCCCAAATCAATCAGCAACGACTCCACTCCAGCTCTGTGACAGGATGGTGCCTGCGGCGCGGAACCATTAGCTCGCCGTTTCTCCGGCATCTCTTTCTCTCTCGACTCCCTGCACCAGAGTCCAGAGAGACGCCGTGTGTCAGCGGCATGTGTGCTCGCAAATTAAGCTTTAAATTTTTATTTACTTAATGTCCCTGCAATTAAGTTAAGCTGGGTGGTTTGTAATAAAATTGTTGTTTGTTCCAGACTGGACATCAACCAAGATTTGTAAACTTTGCCTGGTGTGCCGTGTGTGTGATTGATGAACCATGTATAAACTGAGCTTGATTCGTGTGTGGTTGATGAAACAAGAAATGCTATACTGTCATGAATGCTTTGTTAAATATATGGTTATTCTCGATGGAACCGAAGAGTTTGAGCGGATAATTTTGAGGTGCTGCCATCATAGTAGAACTGATATATTCTTCATGATGCTAGCTTCCTGTCATTTCGGCAGATCCGTTACTTGAACTTACTCTAGTAGGTTTCATTCACACGATGAATTGTAAGTTAAATCACTTCCCAACAACAAGTTCAGTCTTGTAGTATTTCCTGTTGAAGATTGTTCAGATTCCGAAGAACAATCATTCGGAAACCAGCACATTCAGGTTGGCTTATCATACATTCTGCGGGCCTCTTGAATTCCGATTTTTTGCAACCAAAAAAAAACCATTCAGTCGAAGATTGTTCAGATTTGGTTCATGAATCGAGCCTTTCTTTTGGCTGGCTCCTTATCAGTTTATGAACAGATGTTTCATTTTTTGATTCCACGCCAATGGTCCATTAACAAAGCACTCATGAGTCCCCACGGCGGTTCGGGAAGGATATGCCATGCACCGGACATACGGCGGTTCGGTCCATTAAAAAAGTACGTACTCTTCAACAAGGTAGTCAGAATCCCGACTCGACTGCTAGAATCCTACGACTTCACGACCCTACGAAAGCATGTCGATCCAAGTCCCACTATGAATCCGGATCTGGTAGAGTCCATGTTGAGTCACGATCCAACTCATAGAATCCAGTACAAAACTGCGGAATCCCGACTATGCTATGGACTATGCCCAAATCTACTAAATTATGTAAGACATTTGTTTAGTTGTAGCAGAATACTATGCCATCATCCAGACCCTTTTTCACATGCTCACGGCCCTTTATTCCCCTCTCAAGCCCAAACGCTCAGTCGCTGACATCTTTATTTGGCTCTCAGAAACCCTAGATCAACATGAGGATCAGTCTTGTCGACGGATGGAATTAGCGTAAGAAGGAGGATGCGTCAAGATCAATCGGAGAAGGAGAGAAAGATCCGTCAAGGTTCAACACTGCGGATTAGCTATACAAGTGATCGACTATTCATGAACTCTTAAAAATCCTCCTAAGTAAATTTCATGCACGGAAGATTTAAAGATTCTATATATTTCCCTCTCATATGTTTTCCATACATGCAAGCTAGATTGTAGGATAGCCATGAAAAGAAGTGGAATACAACTAGCATTGATATGTACGTTTTTTCTCTACATTTTTTATTAGAACTCTATAGAACCCATATAAATTTTCGGTGTGGATATAAAATATCTTATTTGAGAAAATCTAGTAGAATCCTCGATTCCACGACTCGATACTACGACTCGATTATGTCTAAGGAAATCGATCCGACTCCGAATCCCGACTCTGACTACCTTGCTCTTCAGTCAGTGTGCAGGCTGTTGAGTTATGAGAAACTGAAACTTTCCACATCAAAATTTACCGGGTAATTTCCTCTTCATTACTTTCGTATACATGTTCCCTTTTTTCAGCAAAAGTGAAAGCTAATCTTGTTTCTTCAATCCTAGATATGGTGACTGGGAAGGGAGCATTGCAAGGCACAATTTCGATGGCACCTGATATACCCTGCAGAAAGATTTTGAAACCTTGATCTAATGCACAACAAACGTTCATCAATGACATTGCGTAATTCAATAGGCTCTAAATTTTTGTGTGAGATTCACTCCAATACTTGCATCATGTAACATCCAACATTTAGCACAGACAACAAAAGCAGGCCAAGAATTGTACAGACAACATTAAGTTTAGTACAGATGTCTATGCTGGACATATAGAGAGGCACACGGTCAGAGTACGGAGACGGACGACATAATGGTCGTCACCCAAAAGCAATCGAGGAGGTCTCCAATGAACTACAAGAAGCCGAGTCAGCGTGGTGTCATTTTAAAAAACAACATGACACCACGCTGGCTCGGCTTCTCTCTCCTTCTCTTGCAGAAAGGTGAAAAAAGGACAGAGACCAACGCGGTCGCCCTTCACCACAGCGAGCTGCAACCACGGGCACGATGCTTTTGGTATGCAATGCAATTCATGTAGAAGTTGGAAGCAGGCAGGCAAGTGGATGGATTTTCTTGAGCTCAAGTACGAATCCAGCGGCGGAACGCAGAGACACTCACCTGAAAACACACAAAGGCATGTTGCTCCAGTGATCTTATTTATCTGAACCAACATTTGATTACAAGGGGATATAGTACTCCAGCTAGCTTCCTGTCCAATCCAGACACAGACCGTGGTTAATTCCAACAGAGCTGGACATAATATTAGTCAGGGGAATTGCAAAATTGTCATAGGGACATATAAGTGAAGGAAATATGTTCTAGACGCAATAATAAAGTTGTTATTTTATATTTCCTTATTCATAATAAAGGTTTATTATTCATGCTAAAATTGTATTGATTGGAAACTTAAATACATGTGTGAATACATAAACAAATACCGTGTTCATAGTAAGCCTCTGCTAGACTAGCTCGTTGATCAAAGATGGTTAAAGTTTCATAACCATAGACATGAGTTGTCATTTGATAACATGATCCATCCGTTAGCTTAGTATAATAACCGTTCAGTTTTATTGCTATTGCTTTCTTCATATCAAATATATATTCCTTCGACTACGAGACACTATACTAGGAAAAAGCCTAGCAGTAGCGCGGGCATTTGGTGTATCAATAGCGCGGTGCTACAACTAAAGTCTAGCAGCAGCGCGCGCGCTACTGCTATATTCATGTTCATAATCAGAGGGGTATTAATATGTATTAAGGATCTTCACATATGCTCTTTCACCAAATAAACCAACTAGCATCAACTACAAGAAGTAATCAACACTACTAGCAACCCACAGGTACCAATATGAGGTTTTGGTACAAAGATTGGATACAAGAGATGAACTAGGGTTTGAGAGGAGATCGTGTTGGTGAAGATGTTGATGGAGATTGACCCCCTCCCGATGAGAGGATCGTTGGTGATGACAATGGTGATGATTCCCCCCTCCCGGAGGGATGTTTCCCCAGCAGAACAGCTCCGCCGGAGCCCTAGATTGGTTCCACCAAGGTTCCGCCTCGTGGCGGCGGAGTCTCATCCCGGAAGCTTGCTTATGATTTTTTCCAGGGTAAAAGACGTCATACAGCAGAAGATGGGCACCAGAGGGCTGTCAGGGGGGCGACGAGGCAGGGGGGCGCACCCTAGGGGGGGACCCACCCTCATGGACAGGGTGTGGGCCCCTTGACGCTGATTCCTTCTCCAGTATTTTTTGTTAATTCCAAAAATGAATGTCGTGGAGTTTCAGGACTTTTGAAGCTATGCAGAATAGGTGTCTAATATTTGCTCCTTTCCAGCCCAGAATCCCAGTTGCCGGCATTCTCCTTCTTCATGTAAACCTTGTGAAATAAGAAAGAATGGGCATACGTATTGTGATATACCATGTAATAACAGCCCATAATGCAATAAATATTAATATAAAAGCATGATGCAAAATGGACGTATCAACTCCCCCAAGCTTAGACCTCGCTTGTCCTCAAGCGGAAGCCGATATCGAAAAATATGTCCACATGTTTAGATATAGAGGTGTCGATAAAATAAAATACGGACATGAGGGCATCATGATCATTCTTATAACAGCAGCATATATATATCTTGTCATATGATTACTTATGTTAAAGTAACAATCTATTCACAGTGCCAAGTATGAATCAGAAACTTCATTGAAAACTAACAATTATAATCTTGGTCATTGAAGCAATTGCAATTTATCATAACGTCGGAAAGAGTCAATATAAGATCTTTTCAGCAAGTCCATATACTCAACCACCATTTAATCTTTGACAATTGCTAACACTCATGCAATACTTATGGGTATGAAGTTTTAATCGGACACAGAAAAAGATAGGGGCTTATAGTGTTGCCCCCCAACATTTTACCTCAAGGGTAATGTCAACAATAATAGTTCATGCTACTTACGTCCAATTGGATATATATATCTAAGTATTGTGATATACCATGTAATAACAGTCCATAATGCAATAAATATCAATATAAAAGCATGATGCAAAATGGACGTATCACATACCATAGTAGATGCATGAGCCAGCTTGGAGTTGGTTGCGGAGCCGGAGGCAGCAGCTTCCGCGGCACGCACGACAGCGCCGGTGCGGCCAGGGAGACGCGTAGGCGGCGGTGGGTGTTTTTTTACCCTACAAATAAAATCTGCGATTGGG
>NW_021300206.1:0-929 GCF_002162155.2 Triticum dicoccoides
ATTTCCACGATTGACAAACCCTACGGTGCGCTTACGTGTCGGTCATCAACAATCGCAGTTTTGGCCGATTCTGGTCCGTTTGGTGCACTATTACTCACCGTTTTGGGGTCCTAGAGCGATTTACACGATTTGCGATCCCCGGGGTGCGTTTATGTGTCGGTTATCAACACTCACCATTTTGCCCAATTCTGGTCCGTCTCGTGGACTATTACTCACTGTTTTGGGGTCCCAGAGCGATTTCCACGATTCACGATCCCGGGGGTGCGTTTACGTGCCCGTCGTCAACACTCATAGTTCTGGCCAATTCTGACCCGTTTCGTGGACTATCACTCACCTTTTTGGGGTCCCGAAGCGATTTCCATAGTTGTTGAACCCAAAGATGCACTTACGTGTCGTTCATCAACACTCGCAGTTTTGGCCGATTCTGGCCCGTTTTGTGGACTATTACTCGCTGTTTCGGGTCCCGGGGGGATTTCCACGATTGACGAACCCCTGGTGCGTTTATGTTTCGGTCATCAACAATCGCGGTTTTTGTCGATTATGTCGCTTTCGTGGACTATTACTCACCGTTTTAGGGTCCTAAAGCGATTTCCATTGTTGTCGAACCCCAAGGTGTGCTTTCGTGTTGGTCGTCAAGTCTCGCAGTTTTGGCCGATTCTGGCCCGTTTCTTGGATTATTACTCAGTTTTGGGGTCCCGATGTGATTTCCACAATTGATGAACCCCGGGGGTGCGTTTATGTGTCGGTCATCAACACTCACAATTTTGGCCAATTCTGGCCGTCTCGTGGACTATTACTCACTGTTTTGGGGTCCCGGAGTGATTTCCACGATTGACGAACCTCTGGGTGCGTTTACGTGTCGGTCATCAACACTCGCAGGTTTTGTTGATTCCGACCCGTTTCGTGGACTATTACTCACCGTTTTGGGG
>NW_021300207.1:0-981 GCF_002162155.2 Triticum dicoccoides
GTGACGCCGTCGTCTGCCGCCCCGTCTCGCGCTCTACCGCGACACCCTCTCCCACCCCTTCCTCGCCCCCTCCTTTTGCCACCGCCCTTTCGCCACCGCCACCGCCACCGCCCCCCTTCTTCACTTAATTAATTTGTTTTTACTACATGTTTTCAGGACTGACATAATGGCGAACGATAGAGCTGACCCGATTATGGACAACTATGATCCGGACGGTGAAGCACATATGTTCGGCATCATAAACGGCGATATTCTATATGTGCCGACCGGAGAAGAAGAAGATGATATCTCTTCTTATCTGAACCTTGACGGTGAAGATGAAGGGCGCCGTCAGCAAGATGATGCCGAACAAATGTCGATAAACGACGATCTTCAAATGGAAGTAGCAACCACCTCCGGCGCCGAGGTATATATATATACATTGAGCCTCTGGTGATACAAACTAACTGATTTGAATAAATATGTGTGTACTAACGCGCGCGACTCTTTCTTATTTTAGCCCTCGGCCGGATCGTTGAAACAATCGAGTACGTCGTCAAAGCGTGGCGCAACCAAGACGATGAAACAAGGAGAAACATGCACCATCGAGGTTGTCGACAGTGCAACCGGCAGGCCGCTGGAGCCCCGCAAGAACGCCACCAAGTTTGTCAGCCAATGCGGAGCCATTGTTAGAGACAACGTCTCGATCACCGTCCAGGAGTGGAATGAGCCAAAGAAGGCACGAATTGATGGTTTCACTTTTGTCGATAAGAGAACAAAAAAAGATTGCTTCAAGAAGCTTATGGAACATTTCGTTCTACCTCCGGAATACAACAAATTCGATGAGGAGGGTAACAAGATTGAGGAAAACAAGGAGAGGAGGAGGCTAGTCAAACAGTTCGCTCTTCATAAGATGGCCGACGCATTCCGGAAATTCAAGCAAAATCTAGCCCATGACTTTGTCAAGCAGAACAAGACTCCGGATTTCAAAGGACAATATGA
>NW_021300208.1:0-959 GCF_002162155.2 Triticum dicoccoides
TGAAAATGGTACAGATGGATTCCTTGAATTTTTCTGATAATTTTTCATATATAAATTATTTAATTTGGAGTTACGGTTAATTTTCTATGAATTTTAGAAGTTTATACAATTTTCTGGAATTTTCTGGTTTATTTTAAAAAATGATTATCTGCGTCATCATTGCGTCATGCTGACCTCAGCAGGTCAACAGACCGGGTCCAGGTCAAACCTGACACTGGGACCCACATGTCAGTGTGATTAGCTTAATTAAAATTAATTAAACTAATCCTAATAGTTAACAGGGCTGGGCCCCACCTGTCATTGACTCAGGAGAGTCAACCGGGGCCCACCCGTGGTCAAAGTCAAAGTCGGCTGCCGGCGTTTAGCCGCCGGCGAGCCCGACGCGGCGGCGAGAGTGGTTTTGGCCACTCCGGCGACCAAATGGGCCACGGAGGGCATCTGGGAGGAGCTGGGGACGGGCCGAAGCTCTTGGTGGAGTCAGTTGCGCTCGGGGCGGCCGGAATCGGTGCCGGCGGCGAGCGAGGCGGCGGCCGGAGCTTCGGGTTCAAGCGGGGCGAGGCCACAGAGGACGGGAGGGATGGTTAAGGGGCTCGCCGAGCTCCTGAGGATGCTAGGAGCACGGTGCCGTGCTCGGTTTCGAGCCTTGCTGTCTGCAGTGACGGCGGCGACATCGCCGGCGGAGCCGAGCTCGCGGCTCCGGTGGGATCGGGGCTACAGGGCACAATCGAAGGGGGGAAGAGGGAGGGGAGGCGTAGGAGCTCACAGCGAGTCCGCAGGGGTGGTCAGTGGGCTCGGGGAGGGGCTGGTGACGACGGGAGGTCGCCGGCGATCTCGGTGGCCCGAGGAGGAAGAAGGCGTCGGGGACGGCGCTCCGAGGCTTCCGGCGTCACATGGGTTGGTGGAGACGAAGAAGAAGGCGCGGCGGTTCTTCTGGAGGCATCGGCGAGGCGAGGGGTGGC
>NW_021300209.1:0-973 GCF_002162155.2 Triticum dicoccoides
CCCCTAGGAGATTTGATCTCCTAGGGCCGGCCACCCCCCTTGGCACCCCTATATATAGTGGGGGAGAGGAGGGACTTCAGACCTGAACGCCCTGGCCTTTGGTTGCCTCCTTCTCCCTCCCCAACACCTCCTCCACCTCCATAGTGCTTAGCGAAGCTCTGCCGGAGTACTGCAGCTCCACCAACACCACGCCGTCGTGCTGCTGCTGGTGCCATCTCCCTCAACCTCTCCTCCCTTCCTTGCTGGATCAAGAAGGAGGAGACGTGGCTGTTCCGTACGTGTGTTGAACGCGGAGGTGTCGTCCGTTCGGCGCAGGTCATCGGTGATTTGGATCACGTCGAGTACGACTACATCATCACCTTGCAAGCTTCCGCACGCGATCTACAAGTGGTATGTAGATGCAAAGTCTCTCCCTAGACTCGTTGCTTAGATGAACTCATAGATGGATCTTGGTGAAACCGTAGGAAAAATTTTAATTTTCTGCAACGTTCCCCAACAGTGGCATCATGAGCTAGGTCTATGTGTAGTTCTCTTTGCACGAGTAGAACACAATTTTGTTGTGGGCGTGGATTTTGTCATCTTACTTGCCTCTACTAGTCTTTTCTTGCTTCGGCGGTATTGTGGGATGAAGCGGCCCGGACCAACCTTACACGTACGCTTACGTGAGACCGGTTCCACCGACTGACATGCACTAGTTGCATAAGGTGGCTGGCGGGTGTCTGTCTCTCCCACTTTAGTTGGAGCGGATTCGATGAAAAGGGCCCTTATGAAGGGTAAATAGAAGTTGACAAAATCACGTTGTGGTTATTCGTAGGTAAGAAAACGTTCTTGCTAGAACCCAATTGCAGCCACGTAAAAGATGCAACAACAATTAGAGGACGTCTAACTTGTTTTTGCAGCGATTGATCATGTGATGTGATATGGCCAGAAGTTGTGATGAATGATGAATTGTGATGTATGAGATCATGTTCTT
>NW_021300210.1:0-636 GCF_002162155.2 Triticum dicoccoides
CGGGAAGAATAGCTTCGAGGTGGTTTCGTACCCTACAACACTACTAGAAAAACCGCTACTAATGGCGCACCTAATTTGGCCATTAATGGCGCATCACCGGTGCGCCATTACTAGCACGCCATTAGTAATTTTTACTAATGGCGCACCAGTGGTGCGCCATTAGTATCTGGTATACTAATGGCGCACCGCTGGTGCGCCATTAGTATAGGCCACGGTGCGCCATTAGTATGCCTCCCAGGGGCCATGTATACCCAGGTGCTTTGGATACTAATGGCGCACCACAACTGGATGCGCCATTAGTAACCGCGACATACTAATGGCGCACTGTCCTGTGATGCGCCATTAGTGATGCGCCATTTTGAATCTAGATCTGGATCGTGATTTTTTGCCCATTTTTTGCTCATTTTTTTTGCTTGTTTTTTGGCACGACAATATTCTCAAATTTTCTTCCTGTTTTTGGATCTTGTTGCCATGGTCTTTTGCCGGAGAGGAGTTCGCCGGAGAGGAGGAGGAGGAGGTCGCTGGAGAGGAGGAAGGAGAAACCATGAGGGGATGGGAGGAGCTCACCGAAGAGAAGGGAGGAGGAGCTCACTGGAGAGGAGGGAGGAGGAGCTCACTGGAGAGGAGGGAGGAGGA
>NW_021300210.1:646-1540 GCF_002162155.2 Triticum dicoccoides
GGAGGAGCTCACCGGAGAGGAGGGAGGAGGAGCTCACCGGAGAGGAGGGAGAAGAAACCATGAGGGGAGGGGAGGGGAGGGGAGGAGGGAGGAGGGAGGAGGAGGTCGCCGGAGAGGAGGAGGTCGCCGGAGAGGAGGAGGAGGTCACCGGAGAGGAGAAGTATGGTGGAGGAGAGAAGGGAAGATGAAATGAAGAGAGGAGGAGAGGACCAGCCATATATACGGCATACTAATGGCGCACCACGGGCAGGTGCGCCATTAGTAATTTTTTTTATTTTTTTGATTTATTTTGAATTTTGAAGGCGGGAAGATACTAATGCCGCACCACGGGCAGGTGCGCCATTAGTAATTTTTTTTATTTTTTTTATTTATTTTGAATTTTGAAGGCGGGAAGATACTAATGGCGCACCATGGGCAGGTGCGCCATTAGTAAGTTTGAATTTTTTTTGACTTTTTTGCCTCTCTAGATCTTAAAAGCCCCGTATCTTTTTTTCTGTTAGGTTTTTGAGGATTTTGAAAATGTTTAACGGGTATCCCCCGTTAAATTTGGATGTAACTTTTCGAGTAGTTGATTTTTCATATAAAAAACTTTTTCATCCGAGTTAGTATGCAAAAGTTATGCCCATTTACAAATTCTCGCGAGATTTTGCAAATGAAGTCAAAATTCATATTTGCAAATTTTCCCAACAACTAGGCCACATATCACATGGGAAACTTATTTTCTTTTATTTTTTTGACATTTTTATCATTTTCTTTTTTTTTTAACTGAAAAGGCGATCCACGGGTGGGGGGGGGCGGTGCATTCGGTGGAAGTGGTGGCCAAGGTTACTAATGGCGCACCGTGGCATGGTGCGCCATTACTAGTTTAACTAGTAATGGCGCACCACACCCACG
>NW_021300211.1:0-1146 GCF_002162155.2 Triticum dicoccoides
TCTCTTGGTTGCACCGTGGTGTAAGCATTTCCCAAATAGGTGTTGGTGACATTTAAAACATAATAAATCAGTAAGACCTCATAATTTGAAGATCGTGATTTCCAACAGGAATTGCAAGCTCATGTATACCGAAAAATATAAATGCTTCTGGTTGCAATAGAATTAGAAAAAACCGAGAGCCTTAAAAAAGGCATTTTGAAAGTGATAACTTGTGATTCCATTGTAGATGTCAATGTACATCGTCCATGGATGGAGCAGTTAACCTTGCAACCCCCAACAACTATCTGCCTGCACTATAATATTCTAAGACGATGAAATTCCCATTGAACAATATATACCTACAATAGTAGATTCTTTTTTGCAGGAACCTCAGTAGTAGATTCAGCATGTAGCCTAAAAGAAGGAACATAAGACGTCGCTGTCTTGCTGTAAATGAAATTTGCTGATCCATGTGTTGCAAGAAGCCTTGCAACCTATGGCAGAAATACACACAATAATTAAGACAGCCAGCAGAAACAACAGTATTCAGTGACCACATGAATACAATGCCCTGGCGTAGCTACTAAGCATCAGGTCAAGTAAATAGGCAACAATCCTTGTGTTCCATTGGATTGCATCTAAAGAGTCCTTAACTCCAAAGATTCGAAGAGAAAACAATCAAAATCATGCCTGAAACAAAACACGCAAGAAAAAAGTAAACATGTACCCTGGAGAGGGTGAGCCGGCAAGCCATGAAGGGAATCGCCTGGATTTTTACTCTCGAGCTCAGTGATTCGTAAGGTCTGCTTCTCCCTGTCTCGCGATAATAATCTCTACTAGAGAGAGAGAGAGAGAGAGAGAGAGAGAGAGACTAACTATAGCCGGAGAGGCCGATGCATAACTGCGGATGCAACACATAATTGGCATCTCTTGGTTGCACCGTGGTGTAAGCATTTCCCAAATAGGTGTTGGTGACATTTAAAACATAATAAATCAGTAAGACCTCATAATTTGAAGATCGTGATTTCCAACAGGAATTGCAAGCTCATGTATACCAAAAAATATAAATGCTTATGGTTGCAATAGAATTAGAAAAAACCGAGAGCCTTAAAAAAGGCATTTTGAAAGTGATAACTTGTGATTCCATTGTAGATGTCAATGTACATC
>NW_021300212.1:0-698 GCF_002162155.2 Triticum dicoccoides
GTGGATCGCCTTTTCAGTTTTAAAAAAAATAAAAGAAAATGATAAAAATGTCAAAAAAATAAAAGAAAATAAGTTTCCCATGTGATATGTGGCCTAGTTGTTGGGAAAATTTGCAAATATGAATTTTGACTTCATTTGTAAAATCTCGCGAGAATTTGTAAAAATGGGCATAACTTTTGCATACTAACTCGGATGAAAAAGTTTTTTATATGAAAAATCATCTACTCGAAAAGTTACATCCAAATTTAACGGGGGGTACCCCGTTAAACATTTTCAAAATCCTCAAAAACCTAACAGAAAAAAGATACGGGGCTTTTAAGATCTAGAGAGGCAAAAAAAATCAAAAAAAATTCAAACTTACTAATGGCGCACCTGCCCATGGTGCGCCATTAGTATCTTCCCTCCTTCAAAATTCAATATAAGTCAAAAAAATAAAAAAAAATTACTAATGGCGCACCTGCCCGTGGTGCGCCATTAGTATCTTCCCGCCTTCAAAATTCAAAATAAATAAAAAAAATAAAAAAAATTACTAATGGCGCACCTGCCCGTGGTGCGCCATTAGTATCTTCCCGCCTTCAAAATTCAAAAAAAATAAAAAAAAATAAAAAAAAAATTAGTATGCCGTATATATGGCTGGTCCTCTCCTCCTCTCTTCATTTCATCTTCCCTTCTCTCCTCCACCATACTTCTCCTCTCCG
>NW_021300213.1:0-1656 GCF_002162155.2 Triticum dicoccoides
TTATATACGGGGGCAGGGGGCACCCCATAGACACAACAATTGATTTGATCTTTGCTACCGAGAGAGTCCTGGATTAGGGGGTCCTCGGACAGCCGGACTACATAATTAGGCCGGACTATTGGACTATGAAGATACAAGATTGAAAACTTCTTCCCGTGTCCGGGTGGGACTCTCCTTTGCGTGGAAGGCAAGCTTGGCAGTTTGGATATGTAGATCTCCTCCCTTGTAACCGACTCTGTGTAACCCTAGCCCCCTCCGGTGTCTATATAATCATAGGCTAGTGATACGTCTCCAACGTATCTATAATTTTTCATTGTTTCATGCTATTATATTATCAACCTTGGATATTTTATATGCATTTATATGATATTTTATATGATTTTTGGGACTAACCTATTAACCTAGAGCCCAGTGCCAGTTTCTGTTTTTTCCTTGTTTTAGAGTATCGCAGAAAAGGAAAATCAAACGGAGTCCAATTGACCTGAAACTTCACGGAACTTATTTTTGGACCAGAAGAAGCCCACGGAGTATCGGAGTTGGACCAGCAGAGTCCTGGGCTGCCTACGAGGGTGCAGGGCGCGCCCCCCTGCCTCATGGACAGCCCGGAGGTCCACCGACGTACTTCTTCCTCCCATATATACCCATATACCCTAAAAACTTCGGAGAGCACAATAGATCGAGAGTTCCGTCGCCAGAAGCCTCTGTAGCCACCGAAAGCCAATCTAGACCCGTTCCTGTTGGGTTTCGTAGTAATTTCAAAAAAATTCCTACGCACACGCAAGATCATGATGATGCATAGCAACGAGGGGGGAGAGTATGATCTGCGTACCCTTGTAGATCGACAACGGAAGCGTTAACTTTGGTTGATGTAGTCGTACGTCTCCACGGCCCGACCGATCAAGCACCGAAACTACGGCACCTCCGAGTTCTAGCACATGTTCAGCTCGATGACGATCCCCGGACTTCGATCCAGCAAAGTGTCGGGGAAGAGTTTCGTCAGCACGACGGCGTGGTGACGATCTTGACGTACTACCGTCGCAGGGCTTCGCCTAAGCATCGCTACAATATTATCGAGGACTATCATGGAAGGGGGCACCGCGCACGGCTAAGAATATGATCACGTGGATCAACTTGTGTCTCTAGGGGTGCCCCTGCCTTCGTATATAAAGGTTCAAGGGAGGGAGGCTGGCCGGCCAAGGAGAGGCGCGCCAGGAGGAGTCCTACTCCTTCTGGGAGTAGGACTCCCCCCTTTCCTAATTGGAATAGGATTCAAGGAGGGGGAAAAGAGAGAGAGAAGGAGGGGGGCGCCGGCCCCCTCTCTCCTTGTCCTATTCGGACTAGGGGGAAGGGGCACGCGGCCCAGCCCTGGCTGCCTCTCCTCTTCTTCCACTAAGGCCCATTAAGGCCCATATAGCTCTCGGGGGGTTCCGGTAACTTTTCGAGTAGATGATTTTTCATATAAAAAACTTTTTCATCCGAGTTAGTATGCAAAAGTTATGCCCATTTTTACAAATTCTCGCGAGATTTTACAAATGAAGTCAAAATTCATATTTGCAAATTTTCCCAACAACTAGGCCACATATCACATGGGAAACTTATTTTCTTTTATTTTTTTGACATTTTTATCATTCTGTTTTATTTTTTTAAAACTAAAAA
>NW_021300213.1:1728-2850 GCF_002162155.2 Triticum dicoccoides
GGGGGGGGGTGCATTCGGTGGAAGTGGTGGCCAAGGTTACTAATGGCGCACCGTGGCATGGTGCGCCATTACTAGTTTAACTAGTAATGGCGCACCACACACACGGTGCGCCATTAGTATGTTTGGACAGGCGCACTAGTTCAAAAAAAATTTGGTACTAATGGCGCACCGTAGGCAGGGTGCGCCATTAGTAGTTTCAACACTAATGGCGCATCAGAAGGAGGTGCGCCATTAGTATATACTAATGGCGCACCACATGTCTGGTGCGCCATTAGTGCCATTTCCATCTATAGCCCTTTTCCTAGTAGTGGCGATAGAAAGGAAGGCAAAACGCGGGCATACTCGACAATGTCAATGATGATGCCCAGGCTCTGGTCCTGCTCCATCCCGTCCATCGTCTCCTTAGTGGAGAAGAGGAGAGGCGGCTAGGGCAGGGCCGCGCGACCCTCCCCCTCTAGTCCGAATAGGACAAGGAGAGGGGGGCTGCGCCCCCGCCCCCCTCCCCTTTCCTTCCTCTCTCCCTCCTCTTTCCCCCTTCTCCTAATCCAACAAGGAAGGGAGGGAGTCCTACTCCCGATGGGAGTAGGACTCCTCCTGGCGCGCCTCCTCCTGACCGGCCGCGCCTCCCCCCTTGCTCCTTTATATACGGGGGCAGGGGGCACCCCATAGACACAACAATTGATTTGATCTTTGCTACCGAGAGAGTCCTGGATTAGGGGGTCCTCGGACAGCCGGACTACATAATTAGGCCGGACTATTGGACTATGAAGATACAAGATTGAAAACTTCTTCCCGTGTCCGGGTGGGACTCTCCTTTGCGTGGAAGGCAAGCTTGGCAGTTTGGATATGTAGATCTCCTCCCTTGTAACCGACTCTGTGTAACCCTAGCCCCCTCCGGTGTCTATATAATCATAGGCTAGTGATACGTCTCCAACGTATCTATAATTTTTCATTGTTTCATGCTATTATATTATCAACCTTGGATATTTTATATGCATTTATATGATATTTTATATGATTTTTGGGACTAACCTATTAACCTAGAGCCCAGTGCCAGTTTCTGTTTTTTCCTTGTTTTAGAGTATCGCAGAAAAGGAAAATCAAACGGAGTCCAATTGACCT
>NW_021300213.1:7472-9130 GCF_002162155.2 Triticum dicoccoides
TTATATACGGGGGCAGGGGGCACCCCATAGACACAACAATTGATTTGATCTTTGCTACCGAGAGAGTCCTGGATTAGGGGGTCCTCGGACAGCCGGACTACATAATTAGGCCGGACTATTGGACTATGAAGATACAAGATTGAAAACTTCTTCCCGTGTCCGGGTGGGACTCTCCTTTGCGTGGAAGGCAAGCTTGGCAGTTTGGATATGTAGATCTCCTCCCTTGTAACCGACTCTGTGTAACCCTAGCCCCCTCCGGTGTCTATATAATCATAGGCTAGTGATACGTCTCCAACGTATCTATAATTTTTCATTGTTTCATGCTATTATATTATCAACCTTGGATATTTTATATGCATTTATATGATATTTTATATGATTTTTGGGACTAACCTATTAACCTAGAGCCCAGTGCCAGTTTCTGTTTTTTCCTTGTTTTAGAGTATCGCAGAAAAGGAAAATCAAACGGAGTCCAATTGACCTGAAACTTCACGGAACTTATTTTTGGACCAGAAGAAGCCCACGGAGTATCGGAGTTGGACCAGCAGAGTCCTGGGCTGCCTACGAGGGTGCAGGGCGCGCCCCCCTGCCTCATGGACAGCCCGGAGGTCCACCGACGTACTTCTTCCTCCCATATATACCCATATACCCTAAAAACTTCGGAGAGCACAATAGATCGAGAGTTCCGTCGCCAGAAGCCTCTGTAGCCACCGAAAGCCAATCTAGACCCATTCCTGTTGGGTTTCGTAGTAATTTCAAAAAATTTCCTATGCACACGCAAGATCATGATGATGCATAGCAACGAGGGGGGAGAGTATGATCTGCGTACCCTTGTAGATCGACAACGGAAGCGTTAACTTTGGTTGATGTAGTCGTACCTCTCCACGGCCCGACCGATCAAGCACCGAAACTACGGCACCTCCGAGTTCTAGCACATGTTCAGCTCGATGACGATCCCCGGACTCCGATCCAGCAAAGTGTCGGGGAAGAGTTTCGTCAGCACGACGGCGTGGTGACGATCTTGAGGTACTACCGTCGCAGGGCTTCGCCTAAGCAACGCTACAATATTATCAAGGACTATCATGGAAGGGGGCACCGCGCACGGCTAAGAATATGATCACGTGGATCAACTTGTGTCTCTAGGGGTGCCCCTGCCTCCGTATATAAAGGTTCAAGGGAGGGAGGCTGGCCGGCCAAGGAGAGGCGCACCAGGAGGAGTCCTACTCCTTCTGGGAGTAGGACTCCCCCCTTTCCTAATTGGAATAGGATTCAAGGAGGTGGAAAAGAGAGAGAGAAGGAGCGGGGCGCCGGCCCCCTCTCTCCTTGTCCTATTCGGACTAGGGGGAAGGGGCACGCGGCCCAGCCCTGGCTGCCTCTCCTCTTCTTCCACTAAGGCCCATTAAGGCCCATATAGCTCTCGGGGGGTTCCGGTAACTTTTCGAGTAGATGATTTTTCATATAAAAAACTTTTTCATCCGTGTTAGTATGCAAAAGTTATGCCCATTTTTACAAATTCTCGCGAGATTTTGCAAATGAAGTCAAAATTCATATTTGCAAATTTTCCCAACAACTAGGCCACATATCACATGGGAAACTTATTTTCTTTTATTTTTTTGACATTTTTATCATTCTGTTTTATTTTTTTTAAACTGAAAAGG
>NW_021300214.1:0-1925 GCF_002162155.2 Triticum dicoccoides
AAAAAGGCCAAGAAGACCGGAAATGACTACCCTCCCGCGTGCTTCACTCTAAGTCAGGAGGAGATCGAGCAGTTTTTCACCTGCCTCCTAGGAGTAAAACTTCCTTACGGTTACGCGGGGAAGATAAGCAGATACCTAGACCCAGCGAAGCAGAAGTTCAGCGGGATGAAGTCTCACGACTGTCACGTGCTGATGACGCAGATACTTCCAGTTGCAATCCGTGGGATCATGGACGCGCACGTCCGTGAAACGCTATTTGGCCTATGCAACTTCTTCGACGTCATCTCTCGGAAGTCGATTGGCGTGAGGCAACTCAGAAGGCTACAGGAAGAGATCGTGGTGATACTATGCGAGCTTGAGATGTACTTCCCGCCCGCATTCTTCGACGTTATGGTGCATCTGCTGGTCCATATAGTGGAGGATATCATCCAACTCGGGCTGACGTTCCTGCACAGCATGATGCCGTTCGAAAGGATGAATGGTGTCATCAAAGGATACGTTTGCAACATGTCACGTCCAGAAGGAAGCATAGCCAGGGGCTTTCTGACCGAAGAGTGCATCTCCTACTGCACGAATTATCTAGGCATCGAGAACCCCATTGGTCTGCCCGTCAATAGGCACCTCGGCAGGCTCGCTGGATGGGGTCACCGTGAGGGTCGCCGCGAAATGCATGTCGACTTCGAGGGTCGACTCGCCGACTTTGAAAGAGCAAACCTAGTCGCGCTACAACACATAGACGTGGTCGATCCTTGGTTGGTAGAGCACAAAACCTTTATTAAAAAGACGTACAATGACCGAGGCCAACAGAGGACGGACGGTGACATAGTCAAAGAGCACAACTCATGTTTCACACGTTGGTTCAAGCATAAGCTTCTGTCGTACCCTTTACATGAGGATTCTTCCGCGGAAGAACAACTCATATTCGCCTTGTCACAGGGCGCCGAGCACAACCTGATGACCTATGAGGCGTACGATATCAATGGCTACACATTCTACACCGAGGCCAAGGACATGAAGAGCGATGGTTATCAGAACTCCGGGGTAACGATGGAATCCTACACCGGTAACGACAAGGACAGATACTATGGAAGGATCGAGGAGATCTAGGAGCTGAGCTACGCTGGAGAGAAGGTCCCGATGTTCCGTGTCAGATGGGCCAAGAACGTCATAAAAGAAGACCGGTATTTCACCACCATGGTTATACCCGAAGCCAAATCCAAGACCGCGGGCGCAAACGTCACCGCGAAAAATGAGCCATGGGTACTGGCTTCCCAAGTGGACCAATGCTTCTTCATTACCGACCCGCCAAAGCCTAGTCGTGTTGTCGTGAGGAGAGGCAAAAGGAAGATCATCGGAATGGATGGAGTAGCCAATGAGCAAGACTTCGACAAGTACGGCGACCCGAGGATCGAACATGACGACGATGATGAAGTAGCAGCATACACCATAAGAAGAAGCAGGACCACCCTACCTAAAGGACGTCCGTTCCACAGAAGAACTCCATTTGCGAAAAAGAAGGGCAAGAAGATTGTGAACAGATAGCTAGATAAGATCGATTGTATTTAAATCGTAGCCTTCATTTCTCGATTGTATTTCATGGGTACTTTTTGAACTATCATGAATATTTTTAAATTTCATGGACACTCGATCTCGATCCCCCTCCATCTCGATCGCTATCCCACCTTGCCAGATCCGGCCCCCCTCGCCGCCGAGCACCCCCCAGTCCACCGGCCGCCGCCGCCGACCCCCCGCACCCTCGATTCCCCTACCCAACCGCCGCCGCCGACCCCCCGCACCCCGCGCACCGTCTTATAAAAAAAATTAGTATCAAACAGCTTTTTAAATGCTACTGTCTTATAAAAAAAATATTACTGTTATTATTTAAACAAGTTTGAACATATTTAAACACAAATAAGTATCAAACA
>NW_021300215.1:0-766 GCF_002162155.2 Triticum dicoccoides
GATGTAACTTTCCATATTTGTATCCAACTCTTGCCGTCTCCGGCGCTAAGTTATATTTATTTCTCGGGTTCGGGTCTTTGTCTCCGTGTGTTGTTTTTCTTTTCGTGCATCCCTTATCATGTTTTCACGTGCATTGCATTTGCATACATGTTCATCTCATGCATTCGAGCATTTTCCCCGTTGTCCGTTTTGCATTCCGGCGTTTCGTTCTCCTCCGGTGGTCATTTCTACCTTTCTTTCTTGTGTGGGGTTTAAACATTTCCGGATTGGACCGAGTCTTGCCAAGCGGCCTTGGTTTACTACCGGTAGATCGCCTGTCAAGTTTCGGGTCATTTGGACTTCGTTTGATACTCCAACGGTTAACCGAGGGACCGAAAAGGCCTCGTGTGTGTTGCAGCCCAACACCCCCCAAATTTGGCACAAAACCCACCAAACTCTGCTCCATGTCCTAGAGCGTTCGATCACGATCGTGTGGGCGAAAACCGCACCTCATTTGGACTCTCCTAGCTCCCTCTATGCCTATATATACACCCCTCCGTTTTCGGATCTCTCCCTCTCCCCGAAACCCTAAAAAAAAATCTCCTTCCTCCGCCGCCGACGGACGTGTCCGGCCCGCGCCGGACAGCGTCCGCTCCACCCCGCCGCCCGCCTCAGCCAACGCCGTGCCGCCACGTGGGCCGCGCCCACATCGCCGCCGCCGGGCCCGCCAGGCCCACGGGGAGCCCCCGCGGCCCGTCTCCGCGCCGCCGCCCCCGCGCCCGACCCC
>NW_021300216.1:0-1772 GCF_002162155.2 Triticum dicoccoides
GAGTTGCATGTTGCGGATGTCGTCGATGATCACAAGATCAAGATGGATGCAATGCGCTTGAAGATTAGAAAGATTAGAAAATATGCCATTCATACCGAGGCTTGGTATCATTATGCCGTTGGATCAGTTGTTACATTGGTTGCGATTATGATCGCATTTGTTTTCGCATTGAAATGTTTTACATAGTTTCAGTGTATGGTTTAATTAATTTAGATGCTCTGCAGAGCTTTATGTTGTTAGATGAGAACTATGTATGTACTTTGGTTTTAATGTGATGATGAACTTCTATTAATTTGGTCACTTAATTATCTATTCATGATGTTCTGTAATGATTTTTGACACACTTAATTATATATAATGCACGCAGATGAACTGGCAATGGATGTACGGTTCAAGACACACCTCCGAGTACATTAAGGGCGTGCATGATTTTCTCGAAGTGGCTGAGGCAAACAAGCAGAATGGTTTTATGTGTTGTCCATGCACTATATGTGGGAATACGAAGTCTTACTCTGACCAGAAAATCCTCGACACCCACCTGCTTTACAAGGGTTTCATGCCACACTATAATGTTTGGACGAGGCACGGAGAAATAGGGGTTATGATGGAAGACGGCGAACAAACAGAGAATGTCATCGGGTTTTGTGTTGACTTCATTCCTGGTCTTAAGAAGATAGGTCTCCCTAAATCGCGGTATGAGGGGAGACTGACTGGAAAAGGCACGCTTGGAAGGGACTCAATAATATGCAGGGACGGATATTCTTGGTCTCAAGCACACTACACAGTTCTACAGAACTCTACCTTGGTAACCCCGTATGTCGATGAACACAAAAACAGTCTGCGCTCCAAACACCCGGAGCAGTGCGACAACTGGATTACATGTGAACACATCAGGACTTTCAGCAGTTGGTTGGAAGCATGTATCAGAGGTGACAACACTGTTTGTGATGAGCTGTACTTGTTGTCCAGGGGACCATCTTTGACTGTATTGATTTGGAAAGGATACGAGATAAATGGGAATACATTTTACACGATTGACCAAGATCAAAAGAGCACCAACCAAAACAGCGGTGTCCGCTTTGATGCAACAACCGAGAGGGGAAATGACACATATTATGGTTACATAGTGGACATATGGGAACTTGACTACGGAGTAGATTTTAAGGTCCCTTTGTTTAAGTGCAAATGGGTCAATCTGTCAGGAGGCGGGGTACAGGTAGACCCACAGTACGGAATGACAACAGTGGATCTGAAAAATCTTGGGTACACTGACGAACCGTTCGTCCTAGCCAATGATGTGGCACAGATTATCTATGTGAAGGACATGTCTACCTGACCGAGAAAGAGAAAAGATAAGGAAGCGATTACATCATATGATGAGCCAAAGCGCCACATAGTTCTTTCAGGAAAAAGGGACATCGTGGGAGTGGAGGACAAGACAGACATGTCTGAAGATTATGAAAAGTTTCATGAAATTCCTCCCTTCAAAGTCAAGGCTGACCCCAGCATCCTGATAAACGATGAAGATTATCCATGGTTACGGCGCAATAAGCAAATAACACAAGCGAAGAAAAAGTGAAGACTTTCTCCCGCAACTATTATGATGATACCATGCCAACTTTGTAACTGACGATTATGATACCATTGTCCGTTTTGTACTTGCACATGCTATGTGGGTCAATTTATGGTACCATGCCAACTTTCAACTTTTTCAGAGTTCATTTGAAATGCTTTAATGTCTTATGGTTCGGCCCTCGTAATAATTAAAAATA
>NW_021300217.1:0-1541 GCF_002162155.2 Triticum dicoccoides
TTAGTTAGTATTAGTTTAACACTAATTAACCTAGGTTAGTTAGCTGATTAGTCGCTGACCAGTGGGCCCCGACCCCCCCTAATCCTTTAATTAAGCAGATAACCCCCTGTTAACTAACTGTGACGCTGACATATGGGTCCCACAGGTCAGTTTGACCTGGACGGCGCCCGTTGACCTGCTGAGGTCAGCATGAGGTCATGCTGACGCAATAATTCCTTTCTGGAATTAAAATAAATTAGGAAATGATTTATAATTCCAGAAAATTGTAAAAACTTCAATAAATCATAGAAAATTAACCGTAACTCCAAATGAAACAATTTATATATGAAAAATTATCAGAAAAATTCAAGGAATCCATCTGTACCATTTTCATGCATGTTAGAACAACTTATCACTACTGTTTAGGACAAATGAAGTGAATGGCATTTGAATAATCACATATGGAGTTTGAATTTGAATCTTGTATTCAAACCAACTTCATTTAATCTGTTGCTAGTTGCATTAGCCCAAAACACATTCATTTTGCCATGTCATGATCATGCATCATATTGTGCATTGCATTGATTGTGTTCCCTTCTGTGTTGCCGGTATTTGTCCCCTCTCGATAGACGTGATACCGATGATGTGACCGTTGACACTGATGAAGACTCAATGTTATCTTCAGAAGTGCCAGGCAAGCAAAACCCCCCTTGTTCATTCCGATACAATCCTACTCTCTCACTCCTGCTCCTTTTTACTGCATTAGGACAACATCGATTCATCTGTTACTTGCTGCGGTAGCTGAACCCCTTTATCCTTTGCATGACCTGTCATTGCCACAGTAAATAGATGAAACCTACTAGCATGAGTAGGAGTTGTTTGAGCCCTGTTGTGCCTACTCATTCATGTTTGTTTGTCATGCCTGCTACTGCTTAGAGTTGAGTCAGGTCTGATTCATCGGGGATGAATCAGAGGTGTGTGAACATGTCCTACCATGTGTGAGCTAAGTGTGTGAACACGATTTGGTAAAAGGTGTCGGTGAGAGGCCATGTAGGAGTACATGGTGGGTTGTCTCATTGAAGCCGTCCTTAGGAACTGAGTTCTGTGTTTTTGATCCATGATTCAGCTACTACCATACATTGGGCCCTGAAATATGACCCCGCTCGACTTCTTATTCACCCTCGTCCTCTGTCCAGGAGTTGCAAGTAGTTTCTGGTGTTTGTAGCTTACTGGAGGCCGTGGACAGCGCTGACCGTAGGGGTGGGCTGTGATGCGGTAGGTACGTGGCACGGTGTACCGGATGCCCGTTTGGTATCTCGGGAACCCTGTTCACATCGTTTGGGGCTGTGAGCGAAACTCCGGCCGGATCTCCTCATGGATGGAACCCGAATAGGCGATAAACCTGGACTAGAGACTTGAGTGTTTAGGTAGGTCGTGGTCTACACCCACGTCGGCTTTCGCTTGAAGTCTGCCGAGCACATGTCGTGTGCAGACGCTAAGTGGTGGAAACATGTATGAAGAAGTACACCCCTGCAGGGTTAACATCAACTATTCGAATAGCC
>NW_021300218.1:0-980 GCF_002162155.2 Triticum dicoccoides
AAAAGATCTTTTGAAAGGGAAAGTTGTAGAGAAAAATCTTTGCTATTGGCTTGCCAGTTTCTAGGGTCACGTCCTACAGTCAACATGTGCTCTGATACCATCTTGTAGCGACCCGACCCGAATGGATCAAGTCTCTGTGCTTATGTGTCATCCCTGGATCAGTATGCTGACACACACAGTACTCGAAGGATTTATAACAGAGGTAAATCACATGTATAAAGTAACGTAAATACTATTACCTCAATCCAAAATATAGCGGAAGCAACAAGGTTGTGGGTTCCCATCAACACCAACGGCAAAGTTGAGTATAGGAAATCGTAACCCTAACGTACCACTTACTCGTCGTCTGAAAAGTCTGCAACATGAAAAGTTGCAGCCCGAAAATGGGTCAGCACATGGAATATGCTGGCAATGTAACACATAGAGAGTAATGAAAGAATAGGCTATACTACATGCATATATGGCTGGTGGAAAAGCTCTATGGTTATAAGGTTTTTGCGTAAAGCCAATTTTTCCCTACTTCAAAGGAATAAAATTTATTTAACTATCATGGTGGTTGTTAAACATTGAGAATGGTTGACAGCATCCTCAATCCCAATTAAAAGTACTCATTAAACCCAAACAAATTATAATAAGTAACGTGTTGAGATCAATAGGATAATCCAAGAACTAGATACTCAAAATGTCCATAACCGGGGACACGGCTAATCATGATTAGTTTGTTACTCTGCAGAGGTTTGCGCACTTTTCCCACAAGACTCGATCGCCTCCGTTTGGTTTCTCGCACTACAGGGTGTTTGAGAAGACGGATGACCGAGACATAGTCTTTCAGAAGCGCTAGCACCTTACATGTGGGGTAAACCGGTACACCTACATCCCCTACATCTGCTAGTCTACCCCGTAAGAGTTCGCACAACTTAGTCAACTATGCTAGAGCCCATAGTAGCATGTGGCTGCACACGGAAGTTTCTAGCATGAAA
>NW_021300219.1:0-1518 GCF_002162155.2 Triticum dicoccoides
GGGAGAGATTCCTCCCATTTCTTGCCGAAGGATATAACACAAGCTCGAAGCATGTCTTCGAGAACTTGGTTGACACGTTCAACTTGCCCTTGTGACTGAGGATGAAAAGCAGTGCTGAAAGACAGATGAGTGCCCATAGCTTCTTGGAAACTTGCCCAGAATCTTGAAGTGAATAAGCTGCCACGGTCTGAACTGATTACCAATGGAATACCGTGAAGCGAGACAATTCTGGTCATGTAGAGGTTTGCCAGCTGACTAGCAGTGATCGTTTCCTTGACAGCCAGAAAATGTGCAACTTTAGAAAGTCGGTCAATGACGACAAGAATAGCATCATTACCCTTTTGCGATTTGGGAAATCCAGTAACGAAGTCCATCTCGACATGGTCCCATTTCCATTCAGGAATAGATATAGGTTGCAGAGTTCCAGCAGGCCTTTGATGTTCTGCTTTGATACGACGGCAAACGTCACATTCAGCAACATAACGAGCAACGTCTTGCTTCATGTTAGACCACCAGAATCTCTGGCGGATGTCTTGGTACATCTTTGTACTACCCGGGTGGATACATAGAGGCGTATCATGAGCTTCTTTCATAACCTCCTGAGTCATATTCAGGTTTTCCTTCTTACATGGCACCACTAGGCGGCCTTTGAAGTACAAGGCGCCATCATCAGCAATAGTGAAGGATGAGGGACTTCCTTCTTTGAGGTCTTGCTTAATCTTGTAGACTTCAGAGTCAAATCCCTGCATTGTCTTAATGGTGCCCACGAGATCGGGTTCAACAGCCAGGGTATAGAGGGAACCCTGGGAAACAACACGGAGATTCATCTTGCGGAACTCCGGAGGAGGGGGAGCGAGTGCACCCGGAGGAACAATATGGAGGTTTAGCTTTCTGAATTCTTCAACAAGTGAGGGCTGAACTTTGTGAACCTGGAGGTGGTTGCAGTAAGACTTGCGGCTCAAGGCATCAGCCATTACATTAGCCTTGCCTGGGGTATAGGAAATACCCAAATCAAAGTCTGCAACAGTCTCCATCCATCTCTGCTGACGGAGGTTCAGGTCTGGCTGAGTAAACAGATACTTCAGACTTTGGTGGTCAGTGAAGATCTCGCAATGATTACCGAGTAGGTAATGTCGCCACTGCTTTAGTGCATGAATGACAGCAGCAAGTTCGAGGTCGTGAACTGGGTAGTTCTCTTCGTGAGGGCGCAATTGCCGAGAGGCATAAGCAACCACTTTGCGCTCTTGCATTAGGACACAGCCTAGTCCTTGACGGGAAGCGTCGCAGTAAATGACGAAGTCCTTCTTAGTATCAGGAGGAGCTAGTACTGGGGCAGAAGTCAACTTGTCCTTGAGTGCCTGGAAACTTTCCTGACATTTATCTGTCCATTGGAACTTGACGCCCTTATGCAATAGGTTAGTCAGAGGCCTGGCAATCTTGGAGAAGTTCTCGACGAATCGACGGCAGTAGCTGGCGAGACCGAGAAAACTTCTGACTTGCTTAACGTTCTTCGGAGGA
>NW_021300220.1:0-1663 GCF_002162155.2 Triticum dicoccoides
TTTGATGTGTGCTTTACTAGTGTTTATAGCAACCCCTCGGTATTTGGTACTGGTTCAGTTGCTAAGAGTAGTAACTCGAAACGGGAGTTGCAGAATAAACAGAAACTAGTTAAGGGTGAAGTGATGATGTGTGTTGAAAGTAGTTTCAAGATTGATATGATCATCATCGCACACTCCCTATTCTTTCGGGATTAGTGTTGAACCTAAATAAATGTTATTTGGTGTTTGCGTTGAGCATGAATATGATTTGATCGTGTTTATTGCAATACGGTTATTCATTTAAGTAAGAGAATAAACTGTTGTTCTGTTTACATGAATAAAACCTTATATGGTTACACACCCAATGAAAATGGTTCATTGGATCTCGATCGTAGTGATACACATATTCATAATATTGAAGCCAAAAGATGCAAAGTTGATAATGAAAGTGCAACTTATTTGTGGCACTGTCGTTTAGGTCATATCGGTATAAAGCGCATGAAGAAACTCCATACTGATGGACTTTTGGAACCACTTGATTATGAATCACTTGGTACTTGCGAACCGTGCCTCATGGGCAAGATGACTAAAACACCGTTCTCCGGTACTATGGAGAGAGCAACAAATTTGTTGGAAATCATACATACCGATGTATGTGGCCCGATGAATATTGAGGCTCGTGGCGGATATCGTTATTTTCTCACCTTCACAGATGATTTAAGCAGATATGGGTATATCTACTTAATGAAACATAAGTCTGAAACATTTGAAAAGTTCAAAGAATTTCAGAGTGAAGTTGAAAATCATCGTAACAAGAAAATAAAGTTTCTACGATCTGATCGTGGAGGAGAATATTTGAGTTACGAGTTTGGTGTACATTTGAAAAACTGTGGAATAGTTTCGCAACTCACGCCACCCGGAACACCACAGCGTAAAGGTGTGTCCGAACGTCGTAATCGTACTTTACTAGATATGGTGCGATCTATGATGTCTCTTACTGATTTACCGCTATCTTTTTGGGGATATGCTTTAGAGACGGCCGCATTCACGTTAAATAGGGCACCATCAAAATCCGTTGAGACGACGCCTTATGAACTGTGGTTTGGCAAGAAACCAAAGTTGTCGTTTCTTAAAGTTTGGGGCTGCGATGCTTATGTGAAAAAGCTTCAACCTGATAAGCTCGAACCCAAATCGGAGAAATGTGTCTTCATAGGATACCCAAAGGAAACTGTTGGGTATACCTTCTATCACAGATCCGAAGGCAAGACATTCGTTGCTAAGAATGGATCATTTCTAGAGAAGGAGTTTCTCTCGAAAGAAGTGAGTGGGAGGAAAGTAGAACTTGACGAGGTAACTGTACCCGCTCCCTTACTGGAAAGTAGTTCATCACAGAAAACTGTTTCAGTGACACCTACACCAGTTAGTGAGGAAGCCAATGATAATGATCATGAAACTTCAGATCAAGATACTGCTGAACCTCGTAGATCAACCAGAGTAAGATCCGCACCAGAGTGGTACGGTAATCCTGTTCTGGAGGTCATGCTACTAGATCATGATGAACCTACGAACTATGAAGAAGCGATGGTGAGCCCAGATTCCGCAAAGTGGCTTGAAGCCATGAAATCTGAGATGGGATCCATGTATGAGAACAAAGTATGGACTTTGGTTGACTTGCCCGATGATC
>NW_021300221.1:0-1701 GCF_002162155.2 Triticum dicoccoides
CCAAGGCTAAGGAGTGATGTGGTGCAATGTCTTGTCAGTTTCGAGCTGGTGTTCCCACCATCCTTCTTCAATATCATGACGCACGTCCTAGTTCATCTAGTTGACGAGATTGTCATTCTGGGCCCCGTATTTCTACACAATATGTACCCCTTTGAGAGGTTCATGGGAGTCCTAAAGAAATATGTCCGTAACCGCGCTAGGCCAGAAGGAAGCATCTCCATGGGCCATCAAACAGAGGATGTCATCGGGTTTTGTGTTGACTTCATTCCTGGCCTTAAGAAGATAGGTCTCCCTAAATCGCGGTATGAGGGGAGACTGACTGGAAAAGGCACGCTTGGAAAGGACTCAATAATATGCAGGGACGGATATTCTTGGTCTCAAGCCCACTACACAGTTCTACAGAACTCTACCTTGGTGACCCCGTATGTCGATGAACACAAGAACAGTCTGCGCTTCAAACACCCGGAGCAGTGCACCGACTGGATTACATGTGAACACATCAGGACTTTCAGCAGTTGGTTGGAAGCACGTACCAGAGGTGACAACACTGTTTGTGATGAGCTGTACTTGTTATCCAGGGGACCCTCTTTGACTGTATTGATTTGGAAAGGATACGAGATAAATGGGAATACATTTTACACGATTGACCAAGATCAAAAGAGCACCCACCAAAACAGCGGTGTCCGCTTTGATGCAACAACCGAGAGGGGAAAGGACACATATTATGGTTACATAGTGGACATATGGGAACTTGACTACGGACATGATTTTAAGGTCCCTTTGTTTAAGTGCAAATGGGTCAATCTGTCAGGAGGCGGGGTACAGGTAGACCCACAGTATGGAATGACAACAGTGGATCTGAAAAATCTTGGGTACACTGACGAACCGTTCGTCCTAGCCAATGATGTGGCACAGGTTATCTATGTGAAGGACATGTCCAGTAGACCGACAAAGAGAAAAGATAAGGAAGCAAATACATCATACGATGAGCCAAAGCGCCACATAGTTCTTTCAGGAAAAAGGACATCGTGGGAGTGGAGGACAAGACAGACATGTCTGAAGATTATGAAAAGTTTCATGAAATTCCTCCCTTTAAAGTCAAGGCTGACCCCAGCATCCTGATAAACGATGAAGATTATCCATGGTTACGGCGCAATAAGCAAATGACACAAGCGAAGAAAAAGTGAAGACTTTCTCCCGCAACTATTATGATGATACCATGCCAACTTTGTAACTCACGAGTATGATACCATTGTTCGTTTTGTACATGCACATGCTATGTGTGGGTCAACTTATGATACCATGCCAACTTTCAACTTTTTCAGAGTTCATTTGAAATGCTTTAACGTCTTATGGTTCGGCCCTCGTAATAATTAAAAATAGCAACAATAAGTATTTTCAAATTTGAAAAGTAATGGCACTAACAGAAAGTTTATAATTTTCCTAAAACTAAAAGCAAAAAGAATTAAAAAATAAAGCAAAAAACAAAAGAAAATAAATAATGCAGAAAACAAAACAAAAAAACAACAATAAGTATTTTGTTGTAAGTAGAAACAAAATAAAATAAATAAAGCAAGAAAGAAAACAAAAAAAAGTGTTTTCAAATTTGAAAAGTAATGGCACTAACAGAAAGTTTATAATTTTCCTAAAACTAAAAGCAAAAAATAATTAAAAAATAAAGCAAAAAACAAAAGAAAATAA
>NW_021300222.1:0-1208 GCF_002162155.2 Triticum dicoccoides
TTGCAGGTAAGGTATCAACAGATGTAGCGACAATGTCAGGCTATGCATCAGAATAGGATTAACGAAAGCAGTAACATGCTACACTACTCTAATGCAAGCAGTATAGAGGAGAATAGGCGATATCTGGTGATCAAGGGGGGGGGCTTGCCTGGTTGCTCTGGCAAGAGAGAGGAGTCGTCAACTCCGTAGTCGAACTGGTCAGCAGCAGCGTCGGTCTCGTAGTCTACCGGAGAGAAGAGGGGGAAGAAATAATGAATACAGAGCAAACAAAGCATCACAAAATATAACAAGGCAATACGCGGTGTTCGGTGTGCCCTAACGCGGTAGTAGGTGATACCGGTGAAGGGGGGAAAACATCCGGGAAAGTATTCCCGGTGTTTCGTGTTTTCGGGCAGAGGAGCCGGAGGGGGAAAGTTGCGAGTTCGATAGGTTAGGGGTGTGTGGCGGACGAACGGGTTGCGTATCCGGATTCATCTCGTCGCTCTCAGCAACTTTCATGTTGAAAATATTTTAATGCGAGTTACGGATTAAAAGATATGATTTTCTAAAGATTATATTAATTTCTGGAATTTAATTAATTAATTATTTAATTCGAAAATGAATTTATGACGTCAGCATGATGTCATGCTGACGTCAGCAGTCAACAGGGTTGACTTGGTCAACCTGACAGGTGGGCCCCGTTCGTCATTGACTGTTTAGTCTAATTAATATTTAGCTAATCTAATTACTGTTTAATTAAACTAATTAGTTAATTAGGTTAATCTAATTATGATTAATTAACTTAATTAATTCCTTAATTAATTAATTAATTAATTTAATTATTATTTATTTATTTAATATTTTTTAAAATTCTTTCTTTTTTTTCATTTCATTTTTTTAACACGTTCTGGGGGGCGTGGGCCCCGTTTGTCTGAGGCACAGAGGCCTTGCGGGTCGGGCGTGCAGGCGTAGGGGCGGGCGCCGGCCCGAGCCAAAGGAGGCGCTGGGGCAACGGGGGCAGCGGCGAGGTGCGCTGGGCGCAGCGGGCGCCCGCATTGGATGCAACCAGTCAGGGCCACGACGAGAGAGGGGGGGTTTCGCCGGCGTGGTAGTGGCGAGGCCACGGCGGGAAAAATGGGAGGAGCAGGGCGCGGTCGCCGGTACGGGGGAGCCACAGCGAGGAGGTGGCTGGCCGGAGCGGGGCGGGCACGGAGCGGAACGGCGGACGG
>NW_021300223.1:0-1176 GCF_002162155.2 Triticum dicoccoides
CACCGACTAACATGCACTAGTTGCATAAGGTGGCTGGCGGGTGTCTGTCTCTCCTACTTTAGTTGGAGCGGAATCGATGAACATGGTCCTTATGAAGGGTAAATAGAAGTTGACAAATCACGTTGTGGCTTTAACGTAGGTAAGAAAACGTTCTTGCTAGAACCCTAATTCAGCCACGTAAAACTTGCAACAACAATTAGAGGACGTCTAACTTGTTTTTGCAGCAAGTGGTTTGTGATATGATATGGCCAAAGTTGTGATGAATGATGAATGATCTATATGTGATGTATGAGATGTTCATGCTATTGTAATAGGATTCACGACTTGCATGTCGATGAGTATGACAACCGGCAGGAGCCATAGGAGTTGTCTTTATTCTTTTATATGACCTGCGTGTCATCAAGAAACGCCATGTAAATTACTTTACTTTATTGCTAAACGCGTTAGCCATAGTTGTAGAAGTAATAGTTGGTGAGCAACTTCATGGAGACACGATGATGGAGATCATGATGATGGAGATCATGGTGTCAAGCCGGTGACAAGATGATCATGGAGCCCCAAGATGGAGATCAAAGGAGCTGTGTGATATTGGCCATATCATGTCACGTTTATTATTTGATTGCATGTGATGTTTATCATGTTTTGCATCTTGTTTACTTAGAACGACGGTAGTAAATAAGATGATCCCTCAGAATAAATTCAAGAAGTGTTCCCCCTAACTGTGCACCATTGCGACAGTTCGCTGTTTCAAAACACCACGTGATGATCGGGTGTTTTATTCAGACGTTCACATACAACGGGTGTAAGACAGATTTACACATGCAAACACTTAGGTTGACTTGACGAGCCTAGCATGTACAGACATGGCCTCAGAACACAGAAGACCGAAAGGTCGAGCATGAGTCGTATAGAAGATACGATCAACATGAAGATGTTCACCGATGTTGACTAGTCCGTCTCACGTGATGATCGGACACGGTCTAGTTTAACTCGGATCATGTAATACTTAGATGACTAGAGGGATGTCTAATCTAAGTGGGAGTTCACTAATAATTTGATTAGTTGAACTTAATTATCATGAACTTAGTCTAAAATCTTTGCAATATGTCTTGTAGATCAAATGGCCAACGTAGTCCTCAACTTCAACGCGTTCCTAGAGAAAACTAAGCTGAAAGA
>NW_021300224.1:0-918 GCF_002162155.2 Triticum dicoccoides
CCCGATCCGATCTGGATCGGGGAGGAGGGGGGAGAGCGAGTGGGGGGAAGGGGTGGAGTGGCGGACCGGCTAGGGTTCCAGTCGGGGTGGGGGGTTAAGGGGAGGCCGGCTGGGCCAGGTGGGCCGGCCTGGCCGGTGAGCTGGGCCGTCTGGCCCAGTTGGCCAGGGGGCCCCCTTTTTTTTTTCTTTTAGTTTTGTTTTGTCTTTTGCTTTTGTATTTATTTTCTTTTCTGTTTTAGTTTAATTAAAATGCCAAAACATTTTACAAAAATTTGTGCACCCCACCATAATTAGGTTTGCTATTTTAGACAACCCCCGAACAATTTAGTTTTCGTTTCTGAAAACTTTTATTGTTTGTTTTCGTTTTAAATTTGAAATTCGAACTAGGTTCCGAACTAACGCGAGTTTATCCACAGTAACCGAGGTGACGTGGCACCATTAGCGGGGATTACTGTAGCAAGATTATCCGGGCGTTACAAATCTCCTCCACTACAAGAAATCTCGTCCCGAGATTTTAGGAGGTAGAAGGAAACAGTGCGGGGTATTCATCACGCAGACGATCCTCGCGTTCCCAGGTGGCTTCGTCTTCAGAGTGATTCGACCACTGGACCTTGAGGAACTTGATCGCCTTCTGGCGTGTGCGGCGTTCAGCTTGGTCGAGAATGCGGACCGGATGCTCTTTATAGGAGAGGTCCTGTTGCAATTCGAGGACTTCATGATCCACAGCTCGGATGGGGTCCTTGAAGCAACGGCGGAGTTGTGACACATGGAACACATCGTGAACCTGAGAAAGGTTCGACGGAAGCTCCAGTTGATATGCCACTTTTCCACGCCTCTCGAGAATAGTGAATGGGCCAATATAGCGAGGAGCTAGCTTGCCCTTGATCCCGAAGCGGTGAGCACCCTTCATTGGTGTGA
>NW_021300225.1:0-2206 GCF_002162155.2 Triticum dicoccoides
GGGGGAGGGAGGGGCAGCGGCACCCTTGAGTCTTGGCGCCTCCCTCTCCCCTGCTACACCTCTCCCTCTCGTAGTAGAACAGCGAAGCCCTGCTGCGGTGACCCCTGCATCCACCACCACGCCGTCGTGCTGCTGGATCTTCATCAACCTCTCCTCCCCCCTTGTTGGATCAAGAAAGAGGAGACGTCACGCTGACCGTACGTGTGTTGAACACGGAGGTGCCGTCCGTTCGGCGCTAGGATCTCCGGTGATTTGGATCACGTCGAGTACGACTTCCTCATCCTCGTTCTTTGAACACTTCCGCGCGTGATCTACAAAGGTATGTAGATGCAATCCGATCACTCATTGCTAGATGAACTCATAGATGGATCTTGGTGAAACCGTAGGAAATTTTTTGTTTTCTGCAACGTTCCCCAACAGTGGTATCAGAGCTAGGTCTATGCGTAGTTCTCTTTGCACGAGTAGAACACAATTTGTTGTGGGCGTAGATGTTGTCAACTTTCTTGCCGCTACTAGTCTTATTTTGCTTCAGCAGTATTGTGGGATGAAGCGGCCCGGACCAACCTTACACGTACGCTTACGTGAGACCGGTTCCACCGACTAACATGCACTAGTTGCATAAGGTGGCTGGCGGGTGTCTGTCTCGCCCACTTTAGTTGGAGCGGATTCGATGAAAAGGGTCCTTATGAAGGGTAAATAGAAGTTGACAAATCACGTTGTGGCTTTCACGTAGGTAAGAAAACGTTCTTGCTAGAACCCTATTGCAGCCACGTAAAACTTGCAACAACAATTAGAGGACGTCTAACTTGTTTTTGCAGCAAGTGTTTTGTGATGTGATATGGCCAAAGTTGTGATGAATGATGAATGATATATATGTGATGTATGAGATGTTCATGCTATTGTAATAGGAATCACGACTTGCATGTCGATGAGTATGACAACCGGCAGGAGCCATAGGAGTTGTCTTTATTTTTTGTATGACCTGCGTGTCATTGAGAAACGCCATATAAATTACTTTACTTTATTGCTAAGCGTGTTAGCCATAGTAGTAGAAGTAATAGTTGGCGAGCAACTTCATGGAGACACGATGATGGAGATCATGATGATGGAGATCATGGTGTCATGCCGGTGACAAGATGATCATGGAGCCCCAAGATGGAGATCAAATGAGCTATGTGATATTGGCCATATCATGTCACTATTATTATTTGATTGCATGTGATGTTTATCATGTTTTTGCATCTTGTTTACTTAGAACGACGGTAGTAAATAAGGTGATCCCTCATAATAATTTCAATAAAGTGTCCCCCCTAACTGTGCACCGTTGCGACAGTTCGTTGTTTCGAAGCACCACGTGATGATCGGGTGTGATAGATTCCAACGTTCACATACAACGGGTGTAAGACAGATTTACACATGCAAACACTTAGGTTGACTTGACGAGCCTAGCATGTACAGACATGGCCTCGAAACACAGAAGACCGAAAGGTCGAGCATGAGTCGTATAGAAGATACGATCAACATGAAGATGTTCACCGATGTTGACTAGTCTGTCTCACGTGATGATCGGACACGGCCTAGTTAACTCAGATCATGTTATACTTAGATGACTGGAGGGATGTCTATTTGAGTGGGAGTTCATTGAATAATTTGATTTAGATGAACTTAATTATCATGAACTTAGTCTAAAATCTTTACAACATGTATTGTAGATCAAATGGCCAACGTTGTCCTCAACTTCAACGCATTCCTAGAGAAAACCAAGCTGAAAGACGATGGCAGCAACTATACGGACTGGGTCCGAAACCTGAGGATCATCCTCATAGCTGCCAAGAAAGATTATGTCCTACAAGCACCGCTAGGTGACGCACCTGTTCTCCCTGCAGAACAAGACGTTATGAACGCTTGGCAGACACGTACCGATGATTACTCCCTCGTTCAGTGTGGCATGCTTTACAGCTTAGAACTAGGGCTCCAAAAGCGTTTTGAGAGACACGGAGCATATGAGATGTTCGAAGAGCTGAAAATGGTTTTTCAAGCTCATGCCCGGGTCGAGAGATATGAAGTCTCCGACAAGTTCTTCAGCTGTAAGATGGAGGAAAACAGTTCTGTCAGTGAGCACATACTCACTATATCTGGGTTACATAACCGCTTGACTCAGCTGGGAGTTAATCTCCCGGATGACGTGGTCATTGACAGAATCCTT
>NW_021300226.1:0-1129 GCF_002162155.2 Triticum dicoccoides
CGGCGCGCGCCGGATTGGAACGTAAGCCTGCTCTTGTATTAAGGGGGCTAGTTCTGCTTCCGGCCGCCCTCGCAACATGCAGGTGTGCTATGGGCGATGGGCCCAGACCCCTGTGCGCTTAGGTTTAGACCGGCGTGCTGGCCTCTCTGTTTTGCCTAGGTGGGGCTGCGACGTGTTGATCTTCCGAGGCCGGGCATGACCCAGGAAAGTGTGTCCGGCCAAATGGGATCGAGCGTGTTGGGCTATGTGGTGCACCCCTGCAGGGAAGTTAATCTATTCGAATAGCCGTGATCTTCGGTAACAGGACGACTTGGAGTTGTACCTTGACCTTATGACAACTAGAACCGGATACTTAATAAAACACACCCTTCCAAGTTCCACAGACAACCCGGTGATCGCTTTTCCGCAGGGCGACGAGGAGAGGATTGCCGGGTAGGATTATGCTATGCGATGCCACTGGAGATGCTACTTGGAGATGCTACTTGGAGATGCCACTTGGAGGACTTCAATCTACTCTCTTCTACATGCTGCAAGACGGAGGCTGCCAGAAGCGTAGTCTTCGACAGGATTAGCTATCCCCCTCTTATTCTGGCATTCTGCAGTTCAGTCCACCGATATGGCTCTTTACACATATACCCATGCATATGTAGTGTAGCTCCTTGCTTGCGAGTACTTTGGATGAGTACTCACGGTTGCTTTCTCCCCCCTTTTTCCCCCTTTCCTTTCTTTCTGGTTGTCGCAACCAGATGCTGGAGTCCAGGAGCCAGACGCCACCGTCGACGACGACTACTACACTGGAGGTGCCTACTACTACGTGCAGCCCGTTGACGACGACCAAGAGTAGTTAGGAGGATCCCAGGCAGGAGGCCTGCGCCTCTTTCGATCTGTATCCCAGTTTGTGCTAGCCTTCTTAAGGCAAACTTGTTTAACTTATGTCTGTACTCAGATATTGTTGCTTCCGCTGACTCGTCTATGATCGAGCACTTGTATTCGAGCCCTCGAGGCCCCTGGCTTGTATTATGATGCTTGTATGACTTATTTTATTTGTAGAGTTGTGTTGTGATATCTTCCCGTGAGTCCCTGATCTTGATCGTACACATTTGCGTGCATGATTAGTGTACGATTGAAT
>NW_021300227.1:0-1776 GCF_002162155.2 Triticum dicoccoides
TCTGTGTACATAATGTCATAGTAAGTGTATCCCATGAGAGTGTGTGCCAGTCTCTCTGGGCAGTGTTGGCCCATGGTTCCCACTTCCACCATATCCCACTCGTCCCAGATCTCAAAGATTTTCTCACTGCGGCCATCCTCAAGGCGATGCATGCAAATCCCGTCACCGTAGCAGTAGATGCAGTTGCATTCGATGCCCGGGAGATTAGGCTGGTCATAGTGGGGAGTATCATATATTAGTATCATGCATATGATACTAGTGTATGATACTACACTCATAATGTATAGTATTGTAGATTAGTATCATAACCACAAAAATTACAACGCCGCAAACCTGCTTCAGGACTGCCCCCGCGTCGCTCCTAGGAGCGGCACGGGCGGATCCCAGCGCCGGCGCCACCACTACTCCCCATCCCCTCCCACCCTCTCGCCGTCGCCGGCGCACGCCAGCGGGCAAAGCCCCCAGGCGGCTGGTGGCGGCGGGATTTGTTTCCCCACGCGCGCAGGTGGTGGTCGGGCCTCGGGTGCTGCAAGTCAACGGCTATGCATTCTCCGAGGCAACTTTGGAAGAAACTATGAGACGCAGCGGCGGGCCATCCGTTGTTCCATGGTACGACATGCATTCTATGTCCTGGACCCAAGGTCGGCACATGGACTCAGATGCTGACCGCCTTGCTTTGGGCTGACAAAATGCTATTCCATAACTGGATTGTTATACATGTTGGTTTCGGTCTTATTTATATACATGACAAGTTTTCATGAGACATAATCGAACAAGCTTGGATTTGCCCCTCCTAATGGAGATATAGGCTCTTGGGCCCCCTCGTGTGATCCGATTAGAATAAGCATGGCCATGCGACAAGTATTATGAGATAATCCAATTTCGGCAGTTGATATCACGGTACGAGAAAGTGGTCGGTCTAGCACATGACCGACTCGCCTTGAGCCCGGCAACATATATCGTGAGGCAAAAGGAATGGAAGCTAGACATTGTATATGTTTGCCATGTTAGCTTCATCGGACACTTGAAATCGACACGCTTTGCTAGAAGCTGCTATCGACTGGACAAGCCGGATGCGATCCGACTCGCGACCAAGTGGATGAGAATCTTCGCGCGCTTAAGGGTATGGACCGTGAGGCCGGATCTGACTTCACAAGATGGATGTGTTCCGACCAGGATTTGGATCTAGGTCAAATAGATTTCGGCTTTAGGATCCATGCGAGGCCCATGTGATGAGACCGTAATGGATGCCTGAATATAATAGAGATGCGGCACACGATTTTTGTTGATCGCTTCTGTGCCGTTATTAGGGCTTTACATGTGTTGCAGCTGGCCACCTCTACTCGCCGCTTGATCGTGCGTCCGGAACTAGCAGTACGCCGCACTAAATTCTTCCTGCACGTGCGGATACCGTTAAAGGCAATGCAATTGCGCTGCTCCAGCAAACTTATTTGTAGGATTCAACAACCAACTGTACGAGGGAGGTCGGCGACGAGGCAGAGACGACTCCGATTACGTGCTGCCACTCATCTTCCACTTCAAGGACTGTGTGTCATAGTGATAACCTCATGATCTATCTCCTAAGCATGTTCCTCGGTGTCCTGCGCGCCAGGATTTTTTGCTATGCAATAGTTGCAAGCCGCGTAGCCCAAGATCCCTGTCGTCCTCTGTTTGACCAAGCTTGCCAATTGCTCTGTCCAGGCATGTCTTCCAGACCAGGCTCTCCCAAAGTCCAAAGACTCCTCTTCCTCCCCTAGCAGCCTAGACACGACTACA
>NW_021300228.1:0-2145 GCF_002162155.2 Triticum dicoccoides
TGGTGCTGTAAGGTGGTACGGACGGGCGAGTTGGCCGGCGCGTTGACGTAAACCGGACTACGGGGCGGCGGTTTGTGTCCGATTTATCAGTGTGATATACGCAGATGCTGGTGTAGAACAGCTAGCGCGCGCCGTCCGCAGTAGGGCATCACTTTTATAGTGAGCACTTGTCCTGTATAAAAAGATATAGGCCAGAGTAATTGTTCTCAAGTAATTTAATATGTGCTGATTAGGTATATAAAAAGATAGCACCTGGTATATTTTGTCCGGTGAATACGGACGCTGGAACATGTTGCGGCAACGGTGGCCGTCACGGGGCCTGGAGCCAGGCGGTTTAGGACAGAGCCTCCGGGTCACGGGTCATGTTGACCTTGGGACCTGTGATGTCTGACACCTGCCCTCATCCGGTCTGATATTTATCTGTACTAGACCTTCTGTGAGATGTATACTAGTAGTACTTTTCTTATTCTTCCTTTTTTTAGCCTTTGACTTCCGTAGACTGCTGCTGCATGTGTGTGCATCATCAAACATGGCTAGTGGGCACATGCCTTGAGCACGTCTTTGTCCGGGGCCTTTGGGTGTCTGCCGCCGTAATATTATTACTATTATTTTTTTCAACTGCGGCGAGGCGGGTTGACTCGGAGGTGGCTTAACGCGCTGGAATCTTTCCTTAATGCTTCAGACATCTTCTCATGACCAACAGGAGCTGATCTTGTTCTGATTAGAGCTCACGTGTTAGCAGTAACAGCAGCACTATTAAAAACAGATCTCGTAAACCGTGCAACCATCAGTCCTAATACTTGGCCATGACTTTTCTGTGAGCGCACCAACATCAATGATCAATCAAATCTTCTTGGGAGCTGATCCTGTCGCTGCTTGTTGCCTTTGTTTATCCGGCGAGTATCAAAGAGTCCGGCCAGGACACGGCTAACTTGCTAAATCAGATATCATCTCAGTTTGTACGACAACCGCTGCAATAGGTGTCGATCTGTCTTTAGATTTGACGGATCGTTAGGTCATGTCCGCCGCACAGAACGCAAACCTAATTTTCCGTAAAACCTTGTACTGCCAATTCCAAAGTTAACTATGATCCTGACCGCAAAACAATGAATTTTGCTAGTTCTGCTCAATCTTCTATACACCGCCGCTGAAAACTTCTTCGATCTTGACTGATGATCTTTGTACTTCCAGACCGGCTCTTGCTGATCCGGCGGGTCGCAACTTCTCTATCCCAGAAAAAGATCCCTTCAAGAACTCCACATCACCGTGCGCAAGCCCCACGGTGGGCGCCAACTGTCGTGGATTTGTCACGGCAGATGTCCTTGTGAAAGGACTTAGTCGCGAGGCCAACGCATCTATGTGGTAGCTTGAGAGGGGTCGAGTGGGACGAGAGACGCAGGGCGGATCAACACACAAGACAAGGATTTAGACAGCTTCGGGCCCCGGGAAACATCATCCGGTAAAAACCCTACATGCTGTTTGAGGTTAGGTCTCATTATCATCACGAGGGAGTCGCCGTAAACCGGCTCTCCTCTTTGTGTCTAGCCCCAAGATTGTTTCTTCTTGCTTGTAGCTTGTCCCTCCTTGGGGAGCCCTGCCCCTCCTTATATATGTTGAAGGGGCGGGTTACATGTGGAGTCCTATTAGGATTAGGACTAGTCTATCTCTAATACAAACCGGATACAAGTCCAGGTCTTAACTCCTTGTAAGACAAATATTCCTTATGCCTTTCCTCTTAAACCGGCCCACCATAGTATGAACCGGCCTTCATGAACCGCCCGTTGGGCCACCAGGTCTTGTCGCTCCTTGCACCCGCCTGCCGGATACCAATGAGTCATGAACCGCCAGGTCCAAACGGGTCGCCGGTGAACCGCCAAGCGTCAGCGGGGTCTCAAATAAACCACCAAGTCCGGCCGGGTTAACTCCCGGCCGGTTTACACCGCGGGGTATATCCCCGACAATCCCCCTCCGGCAGGGTGCCGGAACAGGGTCCCGATTGGTTTTTGGTGGCTACAGAGGCTTGCGGCGGCGGAACTCCCTATCTAGGTTCTGTTCTGGAAGTTTTAGGGTATGTAGGTATATATGGGTGCAGGGTGTATGTCGGTGGAGCTACGGGGGTCCCACGAGGCAGGGGGGCACGCCCCC
>NW_021300229.1:0-1577 GCF_002162155.2 Triticum dicoccoides
CTGGCTGCCTCCTCCTCCCCTGGTTCCCTCCCGCGACGCCACGCAGCCCCTCGGACCCCTCTCACTCTTCCTCGAGGCCCCGCCCCTCTGCTCTTTCTCTCTCGCCCGAACCCGAACACAGCCGTCGCCACCGACGCCGTTCGCCGCGGCCACCATCCCCCTCTCGCCTCCCCGACGCCTCCCAGAGCTCCGCAAGTCCTCCCTCGTCCTCCTCGTCGTCTCACGCGACCAGAAGAGCCCCGGAACGCCGCCCCCGACGTTTTCCCCCTCGCCGGCCGCCGAGGATCTTCTCCGTCGAATTCGGCCACTCCGGCGCGCCCCCGAGCTCGCTGACCCTCCCTGCACGATCCCCGTGAGTCCCTGCTCCGTTTCCCCCTAACCCCAAGCTCGATTTCGAGCTCTAGCCGCCCCATCTACCGGAGCCGAGACGCTCCGCCGCACGGGCTCATCGCCGGTGAAGCTCCGGTGACCTTTTGATCCCACGCCTGCGTCCGTTGCACTCGTTGCGTTCCGTAGAGTAAAACTAGCGCGACCACCGTCTTGTTTGCACACCGCAACGCCGGTCCCGCGAACACCCGAGCTCCGGCAGCCGCAAAAGAGGTCGCCGCCGGCAGCTCCGGCCACCCCAGCCTCCGCCACCGCCACCGTTGGATGCGCCACTCCACCCTCTCCCCGTAGCTGCTCCCTGCGCGCCAAAAGAGCCCATGTAGTGGGTTTCCGACGCGCACCACCGCGTCTGGCCTCGCCGGCGTCAAGCCGCCGGTGGGTCTGACCACGTTGACCACGGCGGGACACACCCCCCCCCCTCTCTGGGTCGATGACAGGTGGGGCCAGCCCCCCCTGTTAATTAGTTTAGTTATTTTATTTTAACTACCCCCCCTCTGCTGACACTAACAGGTGGGCCCCCGCCATCAGGTGATTAGCTTAAGCTAATCACCACCTAATCTAACCCCAGAGCCACTGACATGTGGGCCCTAGTGCCCTAATCCTTAATTAAACTAAAATAAACCCCCCCTGTTAACCTGTGTCACTGACCAGTGGGCCCCACTGGTCAGGTTTGACCCGGACCAGCCCCTGTTGACTATGCTGAGGTCAGCATGACCTAGTGCTGACGCAATAATTCCTTTCTGGAATTAAAATAAATCAAAAATGATTTATTAATTTCAGAAAATAGCTAAAACTTCAATAAATCATAGAAAATTAACCGTAACTCCAAATTAAATAATTTATATATGAAAAATTATCAGAAAAATTCAAGGAATCCATCTGTACTATTTTCATGCATGTTAGAACAACTTATCACTACTGTTTAGGGCAAATGAAGTGAATGACATTTAAATAACCACATATGGAGTTTGAATTTGAATCTGGGATTCAAACCAACTTCATTTAATCTGGTTTTAGTTGCATTAGCTCAAAACACATTCATTTTGCCATGTCATGATCATGCATCATATTGTGCATTGCATTGATTGTGTTCCCTTCTGTGTTGCCGGTATTTGTCCCCTCTCGATAGACGTGATACCGGTGATGTGATCGTTGACACTGATGAAGACTCAATGTTATCTTCAGAAGTG
>NW_021300230.1:0-1884 GCF_002162155.2 Triticum dicoccoides
TGATATCATCTCTCCGATATAGAGTGTCTTTGTCCCGGGTCGACTCATTACAGATAACATTTTGTTGGCTTATGAGAGCATTCATACAATAAAAAATAAGAAGAAAGGCAAATGGGGCTATTGCACGGTTAAACTGGATATGCACAAGGCCTATGATAGGGTGGAATGGAATATTTTGAGGAGAATGATGACACGCTTGGGCTTTCATGTAGAGTTTGTAAATCTGTTGATGGCATGTGTCCGGTCAGTTAAATAGAAGGTCAGATTCAATAATCAATAAACAGATTATTTTATTCCTAGAAGGGGACTCCAACAGTGAGACCCCCTATCTCCATATCTGTTTTTGATTTGTGCGGAAGGGCTTTCTAGTCTTATGGCTCATAGAGAGGAGGTTCCTGGCATTGAAGGTGTCAGGGTTTGCAGAAATGCACCATCAGTTTCACATTTATTTTTTGCTGATGACTCACTTATCCTTATGAAAGCAGATATGCATAATGCAACCTCACTGAGACAGGTTCTAGATCAATATTGTGCAAGTTCTGGCCAATTGGTTAGTGAAGCAAAATGCAACATTTACTTTAGTCCCGATGTGAGTGTGGAGACTAAGGCCGACATATGCACAGAATTGAATATTATGTCTGAAGCTCTATCAGATAAATATTTAGGGCTGCCGGTTATGGTGCGTGTGGACAGGAGTGACAGTCTTATTGAGCTCTTAGAGAGAATTATAGTGCGGCTGAAAAGCTGGAAAGAAACAAAAATTGTCTATGGGAGGAAAGGAAATTTTACTGAAGGCGGTTATACAATCCATTCTAGTTTTTGCTATGTCTGTCTTTAACGTACCAAAGAAATTATGCAAAGAAATGACTGATGAAATGTCTAAATTATGGTGGGGAGATACAGAGGACCAAAAACGTATGCATTGGATGGCATGGTGGAGAATGTGCATCCCAAAGAAAAATGGAGGTATGGGCTTTCGTGATCTGCACTCTTTTAATTTAGCTATGTTGGCGAAACAATCTTGGAGACTGATTTCAAATCCAGATTCTCTGTGTGCCAGAGTTCTTAAAGCTAAATATTACCCAAATTGTCACTTGTTGAAGGCGGGTCTGAAGATAGTAAAAAATAGCATCTACACTCATAGAAACTTACAATAAATGTTTGCATTGTCTTTCATTGATCAGAAACAGATTTCTGCTAGCTCCACGAAGACAAAGAAGGCCATGTCTGTAATCCAGTGAAAACTATTAAAGAAAGTATTTGAACAGACCATACAAATATGAAAGCACAACAATATTGATTAATTAAGTAGGCTCTCACCAATGACGTGGTGTGATCAATACCAAGAAATAAAAAACATGATTATAACACTGAAATGTTTAGACTGAACTCATGCATTATGTACCAGACCAACATTCGTAAACCTAAAGTAAAATGAAGAGAGCGTATAAAAAATATTAAAGAAAAACAACATAACACACAATCATTCTCATTCTGAGATTGCAATTCTGTGTTACAGGTATTTTCTGAAATACAGTCAAAATCCACGTCTATTGCTGTTAGAAAAGAAACACGCATCAGCAATCAAACAGTTAGCTTGAATACCAAAAGAAGAAAGAAAAAACAGGAAGATTATTTAGACAGCTAAATTAAAAAGTCAGGCAATAACGAATTCTAGATATCGATGAAGTGATAAAGTTTGCTTCAAGGATTTCACTTTGTGTGACATATTTGAGGTGCCAGAAAAAAGCAATCAGATCTATACCACTATGCGTAGTGAAACAATGATAAGAAAATATATCAAATCATAGACATTATTCTGTTGCGTATCTAGTACAGAGAGAGTGCCGATTTGCTAAAACACGGAATATTAATTTCCATATC
>NW_021300231.1:0-1383 GCF_002162155.2 Triticum dicoccoides
AGCCACCGTCTCGTCTCCCCGACGCCTCCCAGAGCTCCGCCGGTCCTCCCTCGTCCTCCTCGTCGTCTCACGCGACCAGAAGAGCCCCGGAACGCCGCCCCCGACGTTTTCCCCCTCGCCGGCCGCCGAGGATCTTCTCCGTCGATTCGGCCACTCCGGCGCGCCCCCGAGCCCACTAACCCTCCCTGCAGCTCCGCGGTGAGCCCTCGACCCGATTCCCCCTCTCCCCGTGCCCCACCTCCCTCTCTGGCTAGCCCCACCACCTTGCCCGAGAATCCCTCGCCGCCGGCCATGGCGCCGTCGCGGCCACAGCCGTCACCGCTTGCTTATGAGCCCGCCAACGCGCTCAGCGCATCCGAAGGAGCTCAAATCACCCAACTGCTGCTCCTCCCGTGCTCTGTGGCATAGTTCCCGTCGATAGCCGAACTCCGGCAGCCGCAAAAGAGCTCGCCGCCATTAACTCCGGCCACCCCAGCACCAAACACCGCCACCGTTGGATGCGCCACATCGCCAGCTACTCGTAGCACCCACCCGCGCATCAAACCGTGGCCGGAGCAGCGTTTCCGACGCCCTCCGCCGTTGCTGGCGTCGCCGGCGACGAGCCGCGGGTCAACTCCGGCGGTTTGACCCGGGGTTTGACCCCCTGACGTGTGGGCCCAGGCGCCTGCTTGATTAGGGTCAGATTAGTTAGCGTTAATTAAGTTAGCTAATTAGATAGGCCACTGACATGCGGGCCCCGCCCGGCTAACTAAGTTAGTTAGGGCTAAACTAACTTGGTTAGTTGACTGGGTCACTGACCAGTGGACCCCACTGGTCAGGTTTGACCTGGTCGACGCCTTTGACCTGCTGACGTCACTGTGACGTGGTGCTGACGTCATAATCATTTATGGATTTAATATTATTCAGGAAATTCCAGAAAATTGTATAAACTTCAATAAATCATAGAAAATTAACCGTAACTCCAAATTAAATAATTTATATATGAAAAATTATCAGAAAAATTCAAGGAATCCATCTGTGCCATTTTCATGCATGTTAGAACAACTTATCACTACTGTTTAGGGCAAATGAAGTAAATGGCATTTGAATAATCACATATGGAGTTTAAATTTGAATCTTGTATTCAAACCAACCCCATTTAACTTGTTGCTAGTTGCATTAGCTCAAAACACCAGCATGTTGCCATGTCATAGCATGCATCATATTGTGCATTGCATTGATTGTGTTTCCTTCTGTTTGCCGGTGTTGTTCCCCCTCGATAGACGTTGTATCGATGATGTGATCGTTGACACTGATGGAGACTCAATGTTATCTTCAGAAGTGCCAGGCAAGCAAAACCCCCTTGTTCATTCCGATAAAATCCCACTCTCTCGCTCCTGCTCT
>NW_021300232.1:0-1011 GCF_002162155.2 Triticum dicoccoides
ATTGGACGATTTGTGGTAGTCTATTTTGATGATATACTGATTTATAGCAGATCTTTGGAAGAACATTTGGAACATTTACGTGCTGTTTTTATTGCTCTACGTGATGCACGTTTGTTTGGTAACCTTGGGAAGTGCACCTTTTGCACCGACCGAGTATCTTTTCTTGGCTATGTTGTTACTCCACAGGGAATTGAAGTTGACAAAGCCAAGATTGAAGCTATTGAGAGTTGGCCGCAGCCCAAAACGGTCACACAAGTGAGGAGTTTTCTTGGCCTCGCTGGATTCTATAGGCGTTTTGTGAGAGATTTCAGCACCATTGCTGCACCTCTCAACGAGCTTACAAAGAAGGATGTGCCTTTTGTTTGGGGTACCGCACAGGAAGAAGCCTTCACGGTATTGAAAGATAAGTTGACACATGCTCCTTTACTCCAACTTCCTGATTTGAATAAGACTTTTGAGCTTGAATGTGATGCTAGTGGAATTGGATTAGGAGGTGTGTTATTACAAGATGGCAAACCTGTTGCATACTTTTCTGAAAAATTGAGTGGGCCTAGTCTGAATTATTCTACTTATGATAAAAAATTATATGCTCTTGTTCGGACTTTAGAAACATGGCAACATTATTTATGGCCCAAAGAGTTTGTTATACATTCTGATCATGAATCTTTGAAACATATTAAAAGTCAAGCTAAACTGAATCGTAGACATGCTAAATGGGTTGAATTCATTGAGACTTTCCCTTATGTCATTAAACACAAGAAGGGAAAAGAAAATGTTATTGCTGATGCATTGTCTCGTCGCTATACTATGCTTTCACAACTTGACTTCAAAATATTTGGTTTGGAGACCATCAAAGATCAATATGTGCATGATGCTGATTTTAAAGATGTAATGCAGAATTGTAAAGAAGGAAGAATGTGGAACAAGTTTGTCGTTAACGATGGATTTGTGTTTCGTGCTAACAAGCTATGCATTCCAGCTAGCTCCGTTCGTCTTTTGTTGTTGCAGGAA
>NW_021300233.1:0-1660 GCF_002162155.2 Triticum dicoccoides
CAGAGTGGTTCCAGCAGTACAAGGATTCCAGAGGTGGACGTGTTATCACTTGGGACGATTTCCGTCAAGATTTCCGCGCTCATCACATTCCTCAAAGTGTGGTTGAGAGTAAGCGTCAGGAATTCCGCAATCTGAAGCAAGGCTCTTTGTCTGTCTATGACTACAACAAGTTGTTCCAGAAGCTCGCCCGTTTTGCCAAGCAGGATGTTCCTGATGAGAAGAGCATGATCTATCAGTTCAGGGGTGGTCTTCGTGAGGAAATTCAGCTCGCTCTTGTCCTCTTTGAGCCGTTGAGATACGATGAGTTCTACAACATGGCACTGAAGCAAGAGGCTGCTCAGATGAGATGTGATGCTTCCAGGAAGCGTGCCAGAGATGTTACTCCGTCTTCCTCTACTCAAGTGGTCAAGCAGCAGAAGTATTGGCTTCCTCCTCCTCCGTTCCGTCAGCCGTATCAGCAGAAGAGCAAAGGTGGCAGTGATTTCTCCCACCCACCCAACCCAGGCTTTCAGAACAAGGCTTCGTCTCAAGCTCCAAGACCGAGTGCTCCGTATCACCGTCCGCTTTCAGAGGTCACGTGCAACAAGTGCCAACAGAAGGGTCACTATGCCAACAAGTGTACCAACCAGAGGCGTCTTCCTCCTCCTCCTCCTGTCAGATCGGCAAGTACAGCTGTGGTCAAGCACAATCCCAAGCACGCCAAGGTCAATATGGTGAATGCAGCTCAGGCAGAGGACTCGTCAGATGTGATCATGGGTAACCTTCCTGTTAATGATATTCCTGCAAAAGTTCTTTTTGACACTGGTGCATCGCATTGTTTCATATCGAGACCTTTTGCTTCCAAGCATGATTTTGTTACTCAAATGTTGCCGAGACCGTTGTCTATTGACTCTCCGGCCAGCCTCTTGACATCTCGAGTGTGTGTTCCGGATGTTACAATCACTTTGGGCGACTGCAAGTTTCTCTCTTCTCCGGTGGTTCTTGGCAATTCCGATATCGATCTTATTCTCGGGATGGACTGGCTCTCTAAGCATAAAGCTCAGCTTGATTGTGCAGCCAGGCAGATTCAACTGACGCATTCGTCTGAGGAGCTCATTGTCTTTGCCGCTCGGGATAATACCATCCGGTTGTTTTCTCTCAATGAGAAGGGTGAATTGGATGCTATTTCGCAGATTCCTGTCGTTTGCGAATATCAAGACGTTTTTCCAGAAGAACTTCCAGGGATGCCTCCAAACCGGCCGGTTGAATTTGTTATTGAACTTGAGCCCGGTACGGAACCTGTGTGCAAACGTCCCTACAAGCTCGGCCCCGAAGAGTTGAAGGAGTTGAAGAAACAACTCGATGAGCAAGAAAGATTGGGTCTCATTCGGCCTAGTACTTCTCCGTGGGGTTGTGGTGTTCTTTTTGTGAAGAAGAAGGATGGTTCGAGTCGACTTTGTGTTGATTACCGTCCAGTAAACAAGAAGACCATCAAGAACAAATACCCACTTCCCAACATCAATGAGCTGTTCGAACAACTCAAGGGTGCTCAAGTATTCTCCAAGCTTGATCTCCGTATGGGTTATCATCAGATTCGTATTCGTGAGCAAGATATTCCCAAGACGGCGTTCAGAACAAGCTTTGGTTCATATGAATACACCGTCATGTCTTTTGGCCTCGC
>NW_021300234.1:0-1763 GCF_002162155.2 Triticum dicoccoides
CGTGCTTTCAGCATCGTCAGTAACCTCAGGAGATTGGTTTAGTGATTGCTAAGGCGCAACGTCGTGCACGTTTGTAGTCGGACCGTCAAAGTCGTCTCCACTAAATCGATAGTTATCATCTCATCGAAAGATCGGGACCCTCGCCTCTATCACACTCTTGCCACAACATCGAGCATTGGTATACAAACACCTCCATATTTGTTGATTGTGCTCATACTCATGCTCGATGGACATATCATACTCACCACAAGTTTGCACCCTATGCATGGATTGACTCACATTATGATTGCCTTGTTGCATCTTGTATTTCCATGTCACCCATGATATATGAGCTTGTTCACTTCCTTAGCAAATTTGTTGTGATCTTCCTCGATGGCATATTCATACATCATGATCATATTGTCCACCATCAATTGCATGATGACATTCACATATTGTGCATCCATTGCTATGTTCATGCTTTTGATGCACCATCCCATATGACATCATTTTGCACCGTGGTTGCATTGCTCAAATTCATAACACAATTGTGTGCACAATGATTGCATTTGTCCCCATGAATGCTTTGCATATCATTCTAAATCATCTTGATAAGCATCATGTGTCTTGCCACGTACTATCTTGCCGCACGGACTCATTCTTACATGATGGACACTTTGTGTGCGCTTACCATTGTATTTCCGAGTGTCGCTTGTGTTTGCTCCTTTTGCATGTCTATCACTCCGGAGACACCTTGGAGTACTTGGATTGCGCAATGCCTTCATCTACGTCCGACTACAAGTCCGTCCACGACAATCGTTTCCATGGTGATGAGGATCACGATCCGAGGTCGGATCTTTCCCAAGGGGGGGGGGGATATGATGCGGAGCATCCGACGATCATCCCCATGTACACTCGAGCCTACGCCATTGGACCTAAGGTGAATTCGCTCCTTTCCGAATCTTCCCTTTCCGCATGTAAGACATGGATGCTACTTCAAGCGCGTACCTTGTGCATACTCAGGTACACCCCAGGAGACCATGGAGAGCCCAAGGACCAAGGCCAAGCGTGCGCGAAAGCGAAGGAAGGAGAAGGAAGAAGAGCCAGCTGCTACAGCGGCCGGACATCCGGCCCCAGCCCGGACATCCGGCCCAGCCCGGACATCCGGCCCTTGCCCCGGAAATCCCGCATCGGCTATCCAGAGAACACCAAAAAGGACCAGCGCAGCCCGGACATCCGGCACCATGCCCCGGACATCCGGCTCTTCCTGAAGCCCCAGACATCCGGGCCCCTCGCCCGGAAATCCGGCCCCTCCATCACCGAACGCATCTGGAAGACCCAGGCCAGCCCAGACATCCGGCCTCCCAGTCCGGACATCCGGCCCGTCCCGAAGCCCCGGACATCCGGCCTGTCGCCCGGACATCCGGCCACCCCTGCGCGTAGTGTAACGGGCCACCGGCCCATGTACCCCTTCACTTCATCCCCAACTTGTACTACGACTATATATACTCCTCCACCTCCTCCTAGTTAAGGTTAGCGTTGATTTAGCTCAAGTTAGAGATAGAGCTTCGCTCATCCATCGGATCTCCTCCTCGTGAGAGACCGCGGCCTCTTCGGAGTAGATCCTATCGGATTCAAGACCCCCTCGTGGGAAGATCCCCCTGTGGATTCAAGCCCTCCTCACGGAGAAGATCGGTTACCTTTGTATCCTTACCTTTGTTGACTTTGGATCTCGTGTATCTCTTTGTGTTCTTTGATCTAGCATTTGTGTGACCGATTCCTTG
>NW_021300235.1:0-1028 GCF_002162155.2 Triticum dicoccoides
GTCCTCGAATGAAAATAATGCCTCTTTGCACACAAAAGCATAGCAAACAGATTTGCTGAAATCTAGCTCATCAATATCAGATTTGGTGGCAAATAAACATGCACTTTTCAATTTAATTTCAGAAGCAACACTAGATGGTTTATTATTAGGCTTCATTTGTTGCTCAAATTCTTTTGCCACAATCTGATTTTCACTCTTATTCTTCTCCTGTTTTGCTTTGTTAGCTCTATTAATATCATCTTTCAAAATGGAATCAGGAGTCATAGGAAGCAAAGTAATATTTTTATCCTTATGAACAAGAGTATAGTGATTGTTTCTACCATGGTGTACAGAATTTTTATCAAATTGCCATGGTCTACCAAGTAATAAGGAACATGCTTGCATAGGTACCACATCACAATCAACATAATCAACATATGTAGAGATACTAAAATGCACACGAACAGTACGTGTTACCTTAACCTTGCCGCTGCTGTTGAACCATTGGATGTAGTAAGGATGTGGATGTGGTCTTGTGGTGAGAGAAAGCTTCTCCACCATCTCCATGCTAGCCAAGTTGTTGCAACTACCTCCGTCTATGATGACGCGCACAGAACGTTCCTTCACAACTCCCTTGGTATGGAACAAATTGTGCCTCTGATTTTGCTCAGCTTGTGTGACCTGCACACTCAAAACACATTGAGCAACTAAACATTCATACCTGTCAGCGTCTTCAGGAGCCATGTATTGCGTCTCATGATCAGAATCATCTCCACCATGTTCTTCACGTGTAATAAGAGCCAAAGTCTCCTCATCATAGTCACTAGCAGACTCATATCCACCATCCGCGGTAGCAATCATCACACGCGGAGATTTGCATTCTCTCGCATAATGACCTCCTCCCTTACAACGACGACAAATAATATCACTTGTGTGCCCTGTTGATGCCATGGAAGAAGAAGAACGCTGTGCAGGCCCCGCAGGTGCGCTCTTGGCAGATAATGGTGGTTGTGCCTGTTTTCTTGTATCACGGCTGGAGGTGGCACCGG
>NW_021300236.1:0-1590 GCF_002162155.2 Triticum dicoccoides
CCTATACTTATGTATTTCGAAATTACATGGGCCTGGCCCAATAATAAGGTGACGCAGCACCTAAAATAGCCTCGGGACGAAATTTATGAAGTGGCATCTTGTATATTTCGTCCAAGGCTTCATGCACACATTATGGTGGCTTCAAAGTCCTGAAATCATCACTTGTAACTCCGTTCTTGTTCCCCTTGCGCATGCCATCATCTCCATGCTTGTTCTTGCTCCAATGTTCATCCTTCTCCAAGCTAGGCCCTTCATTTGTAAGCAAAACAAATGTATCCAATTTAGGCAGCATCATATTCTCATGAACATTAGAATCATTACCAAGAAACGAAAGTACCTGATAATTTAGTTGGCGTGCACGAGCTCTAGTAATTGGTCCAGTATGTATAGCAGCAGGGGCTGTGGGTGTAACAATTGTATTGATGTCCTCATCACCTTCCGCTGTCCACCACCCATCCATCAATTTCCTCCACGTGCTACCCACCGTTCATTGTCATAATCATAGTTGAGATCGTTCCCATCTTCGCTTGATCCAATCTACATCTTATCTAGTTTGTTTTGGAAAGAGGGAGAGAGAAAAAAAAGGTAGAGAAAAAAAACGAGAGAAAAAAAGTAAAAAAAAAGTCAGAGAAAAAAAAAGAAAGGAAAAGAAAAAAAGTGTGAGAAAAAAAAGAGAGGAGAAAAAAAAACAAAATTTGGATCTATCTAGACTCAATCTCGTAGTTGAATTCGGATTGGAATCTGTTTTGTGCCCTGTTCAGTAAAACAGGCATAACTTCCTCATATGAAGTCTGTTTTGGCTCCGCGAGTACTCAAATGAAAGCTAGTGACGAGCCGCATCTAAATAGTTGTAGAAGCTAGTTCAGTATTTGGCACCTCAACATCAGCTTCTAAATAGGTCTACTGCTATTGTGATCTTCACTTATATCTTGCTGTCCAGAGCTACTTCATATCCTTTATTGATGCTAGTTGTGCTACGACGTGACCTCATTAGTGTTCTAGGCTCGCGTCTCTAGTTTGGTCTAGCCTAGGACCAGCACAGTACCGTCGTTGAGCATTTATTCAACATTACATCTCTGAATTGATTATTGCTAATCTTTTGCTACCATATATAGCCAACCCAGCTCCACATATTTCTACACCGTGTATATGTACGTTCCCCTAGCAATCGTTTTACACAATCTTCAGAGTTATTTGACACCGCTGGTTGCCTGTCACCACCTGCCGCATGGTAAGAACTTGTAAGATATTGATATTTGCTTTACTGTGAGCACTTTACAACCACATCCTAGTAGTTCATAGGAACATTATTCTCGAATTTTGGTTCTTGTTTCTACTAATCATGACAGGTTCTAGAGATAGAAGTTCTTGGATGACGGACACATCTTCACCATCACGAGAGTTGGGACAACACACACAAGCATATGGTCAGGTTATCTCTTTACCATCATTTGAGGGTAGATTTAATCCTGCTATTTATCTAGCTTGGGAGCTTGAAGTAGAACAAGTTTTTAGTCACCATGATTTTTCTGAACTTGAGAGAGTACGAACTACCATTAGAGCATTTACTGGTTTTGCTTCTGTTTGGTG
>NW_021300237.1:0-1070 GCF_002162155.2 Triticum dicoccoides
GCCCATAGGAACACTTTGGAGCAACATCCGAGCCAGACCCACAGCAAGATCCCCTCCGTGTAGACCCCACGCGTCCATTTCCCCCCTCCAGGTGCCGGCGGCCGCGCCGTCCGTGAGGGGGGCACACCCCGGACACGCGTGCCGGGCGTTTGCAACCGCCACCACAACACTTCCAGACTTGTCAGAGGCCGCCTACGCAAGATTTGGCGGCATGCTAGTCCCCGGAGGCTGCCGGCCACAGCCGTAGACGCGCGAAGGGCAATCCGCGTAGAGGGAATTTTTTGGATACTTCTCCATCACCAAAAATTATGAAAAAATACCATCGTTCCTATAGCACATGTGCCCACGTCGTGCAAAAAAACTCATGATTTTATCGCACTCCGAGTATTTAGTAATATTGACGCTGCATCGTTACCGCAAAACGTCTACTACTGTGTCATCGCCGTCCGTGAGGGGGGGCCACGCCCCGGAGACGCGTCCCGCCTCTTTGGACATGCCACCACACCACCCCGCATGTATGAGGGCCCGATGCGACGCTCCGGTGGCATTGCTACCCCCCAGTGCCCCCGTCCCGCCTAACCCTGTAGCATTTGACCACGGGATCTAGCCCTTTGACTTTGCACGGACAGGCTTTAACCAATGGACCTCCCCACCCGGTTGTGTTAGGTCAGCCCATAGGAACACTTTGGAGCAACATCCGGGCCAGACCCACAGCAAGATCCCCTCCGTGTAGACCCCACGCGTCCGTTTCCCCCCTCCAGGTGCCGGCAGCCACGCCGTCCGTGAGGGGGGCGCACCCCGGACACGCGTGCCAGGCGTTGGCAACCGCCACCACAACACTTCCAGACTTGTGAGAGGCCGCCTACGCAAGATTTGGCGGCATGCTAGCCCCCGGAGGCCGCCGGCCATAGCCGTAGACGCGCGAAGGGCAATCCGCGTAGAGGGAATTTTTCGGATACTTCTCCATCACCAAAAATTATGAAAAAATACCATCGTTCCTATAGCACATGTGCCCACGTTGTGCAAAAAAAACTCAAGATTTTATCGCGCTCCGAGTATTTAGTAATATT
>NW_021300238.1:0-1036 GCF_002162155.2 Triticum dicoccoides
TCGACAAAGCCCATGAATTGACTCTGGATCCTGTCATGATTAGTAGAACAAGAAACAAAACCCAAAAATAATGTTCCTATAACTACTAGGATGTGGTGGTAAAACGCTCACAGTAAAGCAAATATCAATGTCTTACAAGTTCTTACCATGCAGCAGGCGGTGATCGGCAACCAGCGGTGTCAAGTAACTCCGAATATTGAGTAAAGCGATTGCCAGGGGAGCGTACGTATACACGGTGTAGAAATATGTGGAGCTGGGTTGGCTATATATGGTAGCAAAAGATTAGCAATAATCAATTCAAAGATGCAATGTTGAATAAACGCTCAACGACGGTACTGTGCTGGTCCTAGGCTAGACCGTACCAGAGACGCGAGCCTAGAACACTAATGAGGTCACGGCGTAGCACAACTAGCATCAATGAAGGATACTAAGTAGCTCTTGACAGCAAGATATAAGTGAATATCACAACGGCAGTGAAGATAATGATGAAAAACAACTGCCAAGCAGGATATACAACAACTCTCTCTCCAACTTTCCTCTTGAAAAGTTTAAGACAATTTTCTGATAATTTCTTTCAAAGAATGCTATTAACTCAAGCTTTTCAATGCAAAAAGAATCACTCAATTCCGAGTTGATATGAGGAGTCAAAGAATTCTAAAACTGGCCTGAAAAATTGGAACAAGCTGTGTTCATGAACTTCGGAGGGCAAAAAGACCTATTTAGAAGCCGATTTTGAGGTGTTAAATATTGAACTAGCTTCTGCAACTATTTAAATGCGGCTCGTCGCTAGCTTTGAGTACTCACGGAGGCAAAACGGACTTCGTATGAGGAAGATACACCTGTTTTACTGAACAGTGCGCAAAACAGATTCCAATTCGAATTCAACTACGAGATTGAGTCTAGATAGATCCGAATTTTGTTTTTTTTCTCCTCTCTTTTTTTTTCTCACACTTTTTTTCTTTTCCTTTCTTTTTTTTTCTCTGACTTTTTTTTTACTTTTTTTTCTCTCGTTTTTTTTCTCTATCTTTTTTTTTTG
>NW_021300239.1:0-1075 GCF_002162155.2 Triticum dicoccoides
TCGACAAAGCCCATGAATTGACTCTGGATCCTGTCATGATTAGTAGAACAAGAAACAAAACCCAAAAATAATGTTCCTATAACTACTAGGATGTGGTGGTAAAACGCTCACAGTAAAGCAAATATCAATGTCTTACAAGTTCTTACCATGCAGCAGGCGGTGATCGGCAACCAGCGGTGTCAAGTAACTCCGAATATTGAGTAAAGCGATTGCCAGGGGAGCGTACGTATACACGGTGTAGAAATATGTGGAGCTGGGTTGGCTATATATGGTAGCAAAAGATTAGCAATAATCAATTCAAAGATGCAATGTTGAATAAACGCTCAACGACGGTACTGTGCTGGTCCTAGGCTAGACCGTACCAGAGACGCGAGCCTAGAACACTAATGAGGTCACGGCGTAGCACAACTAGCATCAATGAAGGATACTAAGTAGCTCTTGACAGCAAGATATAAGTGAATATCACAACGGCAGTGAAGATAATGATGAAAAACAACTGCCAAGCAGGATATACAACAACTCTCTCTCCAACTTTCCTCTTGAAAAGTTTAAGACAATTTTCTGATAATTTCTTTCAAAGAATGCTATTAACTCAAGCTTTTCAATGCAAAAAGAATCACTCAATTCCGAGTTGATATGAGGAGTCAAAGAATTCTAAAACTGGCCTGAAAAATTGGAACAAGCTGTGTTCATGAACTTCGGAGGGCAAAAAGACCTATTTAGAAGCCGATTTTGAGGTGTTAAATATTGAACTAGCTTCTGCAACTATTTAAATGCGGCTCGTCGCTAGCTTCAATTTGAGTACTCACGGAGGCAAAACGGACTTCGTATGAGGAAGATACACCTGTTTTACTGAACAGTGCGCAAAACAGATTCCAATTCGAATTCAACTACGAGATTGAGTCTAGATAGATCCGAATTTTGTTTTTTTTTCTCCTCTCTTTTTTTTTCTCACACTTTTTTTCTTTTCCTTTCTTTTTTTTTCTCTGACTTTTTTTTTACTTTTTTTTCTCTCGTTTTTTTTCTCTATCTTTTTTTTTGCGCTGCTTCTTTTTTTTTTCGAAAAATCACTATA
>NW_021300240.1:0-1390 GCF_002162155.2 Triticum dicoccoides
GTAGAATCCCATCTGAACTTCTGAACCATGCATACAACACCGAGACTACCACGGATAAAACAACAAATGGCTTAACAAGGAGTTATTTTAGAAAATGGAAAGCTAACAGCTCTTCAGAGGGAAGTAAAAACAGTTAGCAAGATGGAATGGCCTAGAAAATGCAGCATATCCTTTCCAGAATACACAACCTCTTAAAGTCAGAGCACTACAAAACTCGAATTGCACACAAATGCAAGAGTTCACCTAGAGAAACCCACACTATGCAATCCTAAGCAATTGCACTAGAAAACTTTGTCAGCAAGTGGCTCCGACTATGAATGGAAAACGCTTAAGAAGGTCAACAAAATGGATGTATCACATCTAACGTAGTAGCTGGCAAGGCACATGAATTAGCAAGGCTGTATAAATGTTCCAGCTATCCACCTATTTACAAATGGGTTGTTGGTGAGCCCACTTGCTGGCAGGCGAATCTTGCGAAACTGCCGGAAAAAGAAGCGAGCTATTCGATCAAATCTGGGTCTCGAGAAGGGTATTGCATCTGATCTCGAATTTAGCATCAATTTCACGCAATCAAATCAGAAGAAGGGGGCAGCAGAAGATATGGATATACCAGAACCTGAACTCGGGGAGGCGGCGGATGAAGGGCTTGAACTCGTTGTTGCCGCGGGTGGGGAGCGCGGGGCCAGCCTGGTCGAGCGCCTCGAGCTCCAGGTCAACCATGGGGGAGAGGAAGCCGATGAGGAGGTTGAGGAGGTACATGTCGAGGCCGTAGGAGACGATGTAGAAGCCCTGCACGTAGTAGACTCGTGACGCGTAGATGGCGGCGGCCAGAAGCGTGCCCGCCCACCGCCCTGCCGTGAGCGGCTCCGGCGGCGGCGGTGCGAGCGCCTGCGCCATCATGGCAACCGTGAAGTCGCACAAGGACGGCGCCGCCTTGGATTGGGCATTGTGGCCTGCGCCTGCACCTGCGCGAGTGTGAGGGAGGAAGGGTGGGGTGGGGGATTGGTTGCGGTTTGATTGGTTTTGGATCAAGGAGAGGTCGACGGCGGGGTGGTGCTGCCGCCGTGGGTGAGGACGACGGCGGGTTGGGGGCGGCCATCGTGGGCGAGGATGACGGAGGGGTGGTGGTGGCCGCTGTGGGTGAGATCGACGGCGGGGTGGGGGCGGCGGTTGTGGACAAGCATGGTGGATCCGGGTGGGGCTGGGGATGGGACCGGGGGAGCATGGGATCTACACGAGGCTGTCGCCGGGGTTTGCCGCGTGGTGGAGGCGGCCGTGAGGAGGGAAGGAGGAGAGGGCGAGGGAGGGAGGGCGCCGTCGCCGGCGACGGGAAGGAGATCTGAGGGAGGGAGAGGGGTGGCGGCGTCGATCTGGATCGGATCGATATCTG
>NW_021300240.1:1594-2397 GCF_002162155.2 Triticum dicoccoides
TGTGGGTGTGCGGAATCCGGGAGCCGAGGCCTTCACAGGAGAGTGAGTGGAAGGGGAGCCGGAGGAGGTGGGGATCTGTGGTGTTGGGCGTAATCGATGGGGGGGGCGGCGCACGGAGGCGAGCGCGGCTAGGGTTTGGACGAGGGGTGAGAGGGAGCTGCGCTGATTCGGGAGGGGATGAGAGGGATTACGGGTATAAGGGGTGGGGGAAAAGGGTTGCCGTCGGATCCGGGCCTATCCAACGGTGGTTGTGCATGATCCGCGTGAGGTGCTCGTGGACCAATCAGAATGCAATAAAGGCCTTGATGACTTTATGCCCATATAAATAGGTCATAAATGATTAAAAATAAGTTCTTTTGCAGGAGAAAAGCATTTTTCATTGTTGAAGTAGAAAAAATAGTTTTGTTGTGACGATCCTACCAGCTCTATGTATTAGACCAAATTTTATGTATAATTGACCAAATGATTTTATGTAAAATGCTTTTAATCCACGAAAAATTCATTTTCCATTTTTTCGACTACCCAAAATGAGTAGTATAAGTGAAGGACCTACCATATATTTGTTGCAAAATTGGACCTAATAAATTTTATAAAATACTAGGCCATATATAATGCACAATTGACAAAATGGTTGGGTGTCAAAAGTTTTGATCCACCTCTGGTGAAAAAGACAAGTTCCCGCTGATTCAGGTGGAAGCGGGCCAAATTTGAACTGTAGCTACCTCGTAGTTTGCTCTTTATTTTTTCCAAAAATCATTTCTAGGTACATAAGTATCTATTTAATAAGAGAAACACCAAAAAAA
>NW_021300240.1:4037-5134 GCF_002162155.2 Triticum dicoccoides
CACATTCATGGCATAGTTTGTTCAAATGACCTCATATCGTGCACAAGGGTGCATCTTGGAATGGCAAACAATGTTGCCTAAGGAACTTTTCATTTTCTTTCGATGAAAAATTCATTTTCCATTTTTTCGTGTGCCCAAAAGGAGTTTTTTTGTGAAGGACCTACCATATATTTGTTGCAAAATTGGACCTAGTCAATTTTATAAAATACTAGGCCATATATAATGCACAATTGACAAAATGGTTGGGTGTCAAAATTTTTGATCCACATCTGGTGAAAAAGACAAATTCCCGTCGATTCAGTTGGAAGCGGGTCAAATTTGAACTGGAGATGTCTCATAGTTTGCTCTTCATTTTTTCCAAAAATCATTTCTAGGTAAATAAGTATCTATTTAATCAGAAATACATGGTTTGATGGCGAGACATCGAGGTTTGGACGGTGGCCGAGGGCCCCAACTCTAGAGCGCATACGCTCGCATGCTGCCGCGTGTCACCGCGTCACCGTGGCGTTGCCATGCGTTCTGGGCGGCCTAGGCATGTCTAGTGGGTTGGGCACTCCCCAGGTAGGTTCTAGGAAGAAAATTATAACATAAGATTCTCATGAGGAGACCGAACTATGCTCAAACATGAATTAGCAGCCAAGTGTTTGATTAGTGGTACGAGAAATGCAAATGGCCAATGGGGGTGAGTTTTGGCTGAGGATGATCATATTCTAAGAAGAATGTCTTCACAATTTTTTTGGGAAATCAAGAATATATAAATAATACTTCCTTCACAAAGTGCTGCTCTAAACAGAATAGGAAAATAAATATTGTTGAGTTATTTTTGAACTAGGAAAGGAAGGTTTTTGACATATTTAATGAAGATATGATCCAAACAATTTATGAGAATTTTTTGGGAATTTTTGGAATAACTGAAATATAGGTTGCTTCACAACCTAGGGCAAAAATTGACACATGGACATGACACATTGGAAAAACTGATGAGATGGCGCCTAGTCATCACAACCCACCACAATCTAGAAGGCTAGGAACATCTATATTGGTCGTTAAAAACTAGAAATAAGGCAGCGGACCAACACTGTTTGCTGTATGACCAT
>NW_021300240.1:6472-9875 GCF_002162155.2 Triticum dicoccoides
CCCATGTACCTACGGAACGGAGCCTGGTGGGCCTCGTGTTCGTCCAGGGTGCTCAAGATTCCCGAGGGCCTCTGTCAGCTCGTACTTCTCTCTGTCGGTAATGAACGTCCCTTCCTGCGCTGCCTTGATTGCTTTCTGAAGCTTCCGGATGGGTATTGCAAGTTTCTTGTCCGTCCAAACACACTCCCCTGTTTCTGGGTCCAAAGTTCCCCCAACCTCGAAGAACCAAGTCTTTGAACGATCTGGCCAGTGCAATGTCGCTGGTTGGACCCCTTTAGCAAGCATGTCTTGCTCAGCTTTGTCCCACAACGGTCGGGCTTTGTAGTAGCCACCTGACCCTTTTGATGGTGATACTTCTTTTTTGCAGCATTCTGTCTGTTTGTAAGTGATATTTTCTTACCCTTCTGTAATTTCTTGTAGGCCACAAATGCAGGCCAGTGATCTCTTATCTTCTCATATCGACCGATAAATTCTGGAGTCTTCTATTTGTCACAAAACTTTATGTTCAACTCTTTCTTCCTGTTCATGAATAGTTGTGCCATCTTCTTTAGATTAAATGCCTTGACCTTTCGCTCTATAACTGGGTTATTCGGCTCCTTATGTGGCCTTAGGCTGAAATTTGTCATCAGCGAGGTCCAAATATCATCTTTTTGTCTATCCTGGACATAAGAAACTTGTGGGTCTTCCATATTCTTATTCCATTGCAGGATGCTGATCGGGACGCTCTCCCTAACTACAACTCTTCACTGATATACAAATGCGTCCTTGGTCAGCTTGGGAGCAATCGGTTGGCCATCTTTTGCGACTTCTGTGATCGTAAACCTTTCATTCTGGTGTAACCTTTTCTTCGGTCCTCGTCTCCTTACGGAAGTTTGCCTCGATCCGAAGGGCTAAAAGAAGAAAGAAACATTAATATATGTACATATCAAAACAATTAATGCATCAAGTCAGCACAACCTTAATACACATCAAAATAATTAATGTACACACACACACACACTATTATGATCACGGGGATCAGAATATTATTCTGATCATAACATGAACTTTCTGAGTTACACAACCTGAACTTCCCTCTGTAGGAACCCGACCCTCGGGCTATCTTCACAACTGTGTCTCCCCGCGCGAATTATTCTGGTCAGTCGTGTTCTATGTGATATGTAATCTAAAAACGTTTTTTAGCAACTAAATGTCCGTTTTAAATAGGAATCTCGCTCGTAGGCGGATTTTTCTCTTGGGTCATGATAAACTTGCGTCTTTTACAATTTTACTGCTTGAGTTGTTCGACCTGTACTTCCCCCGGTGCTAGGTTGAACTTCCGCCAACATTGCCCAAATGAGGCTTGCGATATATCGTTGGAAAGCTAAATTTTTGGCAAAATGTAAGCGGTTTAAAAGAAGTTTTGAACATTGCCCAATTTTCTTCATATAAAAAACGTGAATCGTATTTTCGATCGCATTTCTAAACCATTTATAGGCAAATAATATGGCCTTGGGAAGCTGCTGCAAAACCGCTCCTTCCACATTTTGAAAGTTTCCTCTAATTTCCTATGGTTAAAGAGTAATTTGGAAAATCATAAAATTTTGCAAACCGAACAACCAAGTTCATATTTTTGATGCCTTTTCTAAACAGCTAATTTAATTGAGGAAAATGATATGGCGTTGGAAAGCTTATGAAAATGCGCTACTTTATCATGTTGAAAGTTTTTTCTAATTTTGAACGGTTTAAAAGTAATTTAGAAAATGGTACAAGTCCCATCGAGTTCGTATTTTTGAGCTAATTTTTTAACCATACGTCCGAATGCAGCAAATGATATGGCATTAAAAAGCTTGAGAAAATGCGGAACTTTCTGGTATATATTGTTTCTCACAATTCCTTACAGTGTTAAGTCAATTTTGAAATTGGCTAAAAATGTTTTTTGGCCGTAATTTCTACAACTTTATCGGAATGGGGAAAATAATACAATGTTGAAATGGTACGGAAAATGCAAAACTTTTTCATGTTAATTGTTTTCTATAGTTCCTAGCCGTTTTCAAGTAATTTTGAAAACGACGAGATCATGCTTTCTGCTTTTAACGCGAAGCTGGTTCTTCGAAAATGCACCGCCTGAGGAACTTGAACTTCTCGGCATGTCTACTTGAACTTCACTGTGTTTTTCATGTGCTTTTTTGGCTCGTAGTTTTTAATAGTTTTTAGTCATTTTTGGCTAATCATTCATTAAGTCGATGTGATAGTTTTTAGTTAAATATTAGAGAAAAAGTGGTAGTTTTGGCACAAATTTGTAAAGTGGTAGCTTATGAGCACGATTTGATGAATTGTGGTAGTTTTTGTTAAATACTCATTGCTGTAGGTGAACTATGACGGCCTTTTGTAGTAGAGCGAACCAGGTCACATTCCGTAGCAGCATACTTCACGTAGGATGACTCCTACTTCAAGTAGACATGGGACTGGTACCGTTCAGTGGATGGAATGGCCTGAAATTCCACTAGTCGGCTTAACGGGGAGTTTGACAGCAGTAAAATCTATCATGGGTATTCTGTTATGCAACATGGGAACAGTAATAGTTATTTCCAGAGGAACAAGGCCTGGAATTTTGGTTTCCTCCAATATCTCACATGAGCCAAATGGAAGTGAAGGTGAAGGAGTCCCTATCATACCACAACAGTGGGAATGATATCCCCGAAGAACACTCATGAGTATATAAATAGTTGTTGCATGCTAGCTAGAGTACATCGTTCAGCAGTTCTGTGATCATGTATTTCACGGGAAAGGATGAAGGTAGCTTGTCAGTTGTCACGGGAAAGGAAGCACCGACAGTCACAAGTTAGCCACTGAAGTGGCAATAATAAATGTTCTGATTTACACCTTCAAACTTATTTTGTTGGGATTCCATAATAGAGAGTTATTTGATAGATTATTTGTTAAATTAGCGATTGGGCAATCGAAGTGACATAGTCACACAACGGACATGGATAACAACCTTGTGACCACTGTTTTGTGGGCAGGGACTACTCAGACTTCCAATAGGGCGCCTTAAGCGACAGTTGTCCGTGCTGGCGCAAGCTGGGCCGGCCTATTAAAACGAAGGTTCGCTCGATCCATCCATCGATAGGCAGGCTTGCTCGCTCTGTCGATTCTTTTCTGCCTCAGTCGGTCATTCAGTTGTTGACACTAGACCATTAGCTTTTGAAATTTTAAAAAAAGAATCATGAATTTTGGAAAATTTCAACAATATTGAAAAAAAGTTTGTCAAAATATGAAAAAGTTCACAAATTAAAAAATAAATAAAGAAATATGAAAAAAAATAAAATTTTAAAAAATGTTCATAAATTTTCAAAACGTTCATCAATGTTTAAAAAAGGTAACGAAATTGTAAAAAAGTTCATCAATTTTCGAAAAAAAA
>NW_021300241.1:0-1307 GCF_002162155.2 Triticum dicoccoides
TCATCTCCGTGGGCTTGCCCCGTCCTATTCGTCAAGAAGAAGGATGGTACGGACCGGATGGTTGTAGATTACCGACCTGTCAACTTGGTCACAATCAAGAACAAATACCCGCTTCCCAGGATCAACGACCTGTATGATCAGCTCGCTGGATCCTCAGTCTTCTCCAAGATGGATTTGAGGTTGGGCTACCATCAAATCAAAATCAGAAACGGGGACATTCCTAAAACGGCCTTTGTCACTCGTTATGGCCAATACGAGTACACCGTCATGTCCTTCGGATTAACCAACGCTCCAGCCACCTTTTCTCGGTTAATGAATTCAATCTTCATGGAGTATTTGGATAAATTCGTCGTGGTTTACCTCGATGATATACTCATCTACTCCAAGAACGAGGAAGAACATGCCGAACATCTAAGGCTAGTGTTGCAGAAACTTCGAGACCATCGCCTTTATGCCAAATTTTCTAAATGTGAATTCTGGTTGTCAGAAGTGACCTATCTGGGTCATGTAATATCTGGTAAAGGTATTGCTGTTAACCCCGAGCGAGTTCAAGCCGTCCTTAACTGGACTCCACCCGAATCGGTCAAGCAAGTTCGGAGTTTTCTAGGCTTAGCGAGCTATTGTCGTCGCTTTGTCGAGAACTTCTCCAAGGTTGCTAAACCTCTAACCGAACTCCTCAAGAAAGATAAAAAGTTCGAGTGGACTCCACAATGTGAGCACAGCTTTCAGGAACTGAAAAGACGCCTGACTTCTGCTCCCGTGCTGGTACCGCCAGACTTCTCCAAGGACTTTGTTATCTACTGCGACGCCTCGCGACAAGGACTAGGTTGCATTCTCATGCAAGATCGACACGTAATTGCCTACGCTTCACGGCAACTGCACCCACATGAGGAGAATTATCCCACTCATGATCTAGAGCTTGCAGCCGTAGTCTATGCACTTAAAACCTGGCGACATTACCTCCTCGGTAACCGTTGCGAAATATTCACTGATCACCAAAGTCTGAAGTACATCTTCACCCAACCGGATCTGAATCTCAGGCAAAGACGTTGGGTTGAATTGATCACAGACTTCGACTTAGGAATAACCTACACCCCAGGGAAAGCCAACGTCATGGCTGATGCGCTAAGTCGTAAATCCTATTGTAACAATCTGATGTTACAACAAAGTCAACCGCTTCTCCATGAGGAATTTCGGAAGCTTAACCTTCACATTGTTCCTCAAGGATTTCTTTCCACCTTGGTGGCGAAACCTACTCTTACGGATCAAATCATTGCTGCCCAGAAGCGAGATAAGGGAATAGCTAA
>NW_021300242.1:0-1434 GCF_002162155.2 Triticum dicoccoides
TATGCCTGCTATTGCTTAGAGTTGTGTCAGGTCTGATTCATTGGGAATGAATTGGAGTGTTACGATATGTTCTGGTGCTGAGAGTTAAGTGTGTGAACACGATTTGGTAAAGGTAGCGGTGAGAGGCCATGTAGGAGTACATGGTGGGTTGTCTCACTGGAACCGTCCTTAAGCACTGAGTTCTGTGTATGTTGTCCAATGACTCGATACTACCACACATTGGGTTCCGGTAACTCGACCCCTCTCGACTTATTAACCAACTTGATCTCTGTCCAGGAGTCGCAACTAGTTTCTGGCGTTTGTAGGTAGTGTTAGTAGTCTACCAAGTGGCACCCGGCCAGGTGGGCTTGGGACAGACTAGGCACAAGTGGCACGGTGTACCAAGCGTAGATCCATCCGGCGAGGTGGGCTTGGGAACCCTGCACACATCGTTTGGGGCCGTGAGTGAAACCCCGTCCGGATCTCCTTGCGGATGGAACCCGAATAGGCGATAAACCTGGATTAGAGTCTTGTGTGGTTAGTCAGGTCGTGGCCGACACCCTCGCCAGGCTTCCGCTTGAAGGTTGCCGGGATACATGACGTGTACATGGCGGTAAGTGGCGAGAGCGTGTGTGAAGAAGTACACCCCTGCAGGGTTAACATGATCTATTCGAATAGCCGGGTCCGCGGTTATGGACTTCTTGGATGCTTACATGGTACATAGACAACTTGAAGTGGATACTCTAAAATGCTCAAGACAAGTGTGAGTGCTATGGATGGCCTTCTCGTAGGGAGACGGGGATGAATCCATAGTAGTGTATTGTGTGATGATTAATGGACTCGTGTACGTTGTTTCACCTCCAGAGTTTCTGGTAGTCGTAGAACAGGATAGCCACAGAGTCAAAGCTGGCTTGCTGCAACTAAACCCCACATTACCCTCTTGATACAAATGCATGTATGATAGGTTCTGATGTAAGTCTTGCTGAGTACCTTTGTACTCATGTTGCTTTATTTATGTTTTTGCAGCGGAGACTTCGGTCTTACTAGTGTTCTCATGGACTTCGACTAGTAGCTAGTACCTCAGCTACGATCTTGATCGGATGTTGTGGATAGTCAGGCTCTTCAGCCTTTTTCATTTATAGATGTCTGTACCCAGACATGTAATGCTTCCGCTTGTTGCTTGTATGCTCTGTATGATGGGTTTTGTGACCCCTGTTTGCAATAAATACTATGATGGCTCTTCTGAGCCTTTATCTATATAAGTTGTTGAGTTATGCTGTGATGCCATGTTGTACAGCACATACTTGCATGTTATGCGTACGTGTAATGTGTATTGCTATGTGTGGGATCTGACTATCTAGTTGTTTATCCTTAGTAGCCTCTCTTACCGGGAAATGTCTCCTAGTGCTTCCACTGAGCCCTGGTAGCTTGCTACTGCTCCGGAACACTTAGGCT
>NW_021300243.1:0-1096 GCF_002162155.2 Triticum dicoccoides
CAACGTCATGGCTGATGCGCTAAGTCGTAAATCTTATTGCAACAATCTGATGTTACAACAAAGTCAACCGCTTCTCCATGAGGAATTTCGGAAGCTTAACCTTCACATTGTTCCTCAAGGTTTTATCTCCACCTTGGTGGCAAAACCTACCCTTACGGATCAAATTATCAAAGCACAGAAGGTAGATCCGGGAATCTCCCGCATCAAGAGAAACATCCAGAAAGGAATTGCGAATTGCTTCTCCATTAATGATCAAGGGGTCGTATACTTCGGGAATCGACTAGTGGTTCCCAAAGTGCGAAACCTGAGGCGATTGATCCTTAAGGAAGCTCATGAATCTCCTCTCACCATTCATCCCGGTAGTACTAAAATGTATCAGGACCTACGCCAGAGGTTCTGGTGGACTAGGATGAAGAGAGAAATTGCTCAGTATATTGCAAATTGCAACGTCTGTCGTCGTGTAAAAGCAGAGCATCAACGGCCTGCTGGCACCCTTCAACCCTTAGCTATTCCTGAATGGAAATGGGATAAAATTGGTATGGATTTCATTACCGGTTTTCCCAGGACCAAGAGAGGGAATAATGCTATTTTCGTCGTGGTCGATCGTCTTTCCAAAGTAGCCCATTTCCTACCTGTTCAAGAGAGTATAACCGCTAGTCAACTGGCAGACTTATACATCTCCCGAATAGTGTCCCTCCATGGTGTTCCTTTGGAAATTAACTCGGATCGAGGAAGTCTTTTCACCTCTCGATTTTGGGAAAGTTTCCAAAATGCTATGGGAACCCGTCTCTCCTTTAGCACCGCTTTCCACCCTCAGTCGAGCGGTCAAGTGGAACGCGTCAACCAAATTCTAGAAGACATGCTTCGAGCCTCCGTTATCTCGTTCGGAATGGACTGGGAGAAGTGCCTTCCATTTGCCGAATTCGCTTACAACAACAGCTATCAATCTAGCTTGGGTAAAGCCCCTTTTGAAGTTCTCTATGGACGACGGTGTCGAACACCCCTTAACTGGTCAGAGACCGGGGAAAGACAATTCTTTGGCCCGGATATGATTCAGGAAGCAGAAGAGCAAGTTCGTATCGTTCGTGAAAAGTTG
>NW_021300244.1:0-1322 GCF_002162155.2 Triticum dicoccoides
GAATGTGGCTTCATTTAACAACAACAGTTTCACACAGAAAACAAAGCTGAATTCATTGAGATATTTGCATTGCTAGCTACATTTCAGTGCCAAATTTCACCAATTTAAGCAAAACTACCGTTTAGCTAGCTACAGTTCAGTGCCATATTTCACTGGATTAAAATAAGCACATACACATAACTGACAGCACACATACACATCACTGATTTAACGAAATTTGCACACAACTCAGTAGCACTTCATCATCATATAAAGTATATTAGCAGCAGTACAAATAAAGAGACATGATCAAAGTACTTCATAATAAACCCAAGCAACTTCATAATAAATCAATGTCCTCAGCTGTAAACTGAACTATTGTCAGGTCATGTTGTCAGGTCATGTTGAAAGTAAAATAGGACCTTGCTGTGTTTGGGACCAAATTGTTATTTGGCTATTCTAGCTGGCTTTTTTAGCGAATTGTAACTTGTGTGAAGCTGAAACAAAGTTAACTTACATGCTCCTATATGCTCAGCTGAATTATTATAACATGTCTATCCAGTTTGCAGTTATTCTTATAGGCGGTCCGTAGTTAGCTTAGCTATTGTGCATCAAGATTCGTTTTTAGTCCTAAGAAAACACAATGTTGTCAGGGACGGTTTTTCTTTGACTGGGGTTGTTGTCGACCTGAATTAAAGATGCAGTGTTTGGCAGATCCAGTCTGCAAACTTTGTCCTACTTACTGGATCAACAATGTTCTTAATTCCATTACCTAGTGTACATACCAACAGCCATAAACAAAAGAGCAACTAATGACTGAGCCAACCAAGAGCCACAGACGAAACCAGCACATGCTTGCACATGCACTGAAGCTACAACTCTTATCAAGGTAAAAATAAAAGAGTAGCAGCCATATGGACAGCTGACCAATATTGTTCTTAACTCCACTTCCTACTGTACACAGTAGCAGCCATGAAGTGCATCAGTAGCAACGAGCACAGGCGCAACACAGGATAGAGCGCAGCCATGAAGTCAAGTTAACAATATCTGCCAAAACCTAATACAAATGAATCATATGAATAAAAATGATTGATGCAGAATCCAAAATGGCAACTGGCATACATCGCTGGAACCAATTGTGCATATATGGTAATTATGAGTTTTACTTTGTAGATAATTAGATACTGAATTAGAGTTGCGTTTATCTCCAAATATAGCAACCTAGTTGAAATTCCCCAAGCAATTTCACAGTTAATAAAGTACCAAACCAGCTAGAGTCCTAGTAGTCACCACTATTACTATGACCCACATTTTCATTTCACTCTAAATTTGTTTGGTTTACA
>NW_021300245.1:0-1044 GCF_002162155.2 Triticum dicoccoides
GCTGGGCGCTCCGCGGCGGACGGCCGGTAGTAATGGCGGCGGGACGGCGGCGGCTAGGAACCCTAATATTATTTTTTTGACACTTGGCTAGGAACCGTACTAGTCTCTCTGAAGCCTGAAGGGCGAAGGAAACCCTTGCGAGTCCTACCACGGTCCACAGCTCGCCTACAGCAGGTATTGGCCCGACCCAGTAACCGCGTCCCATCATCATGCTAATGTCATGTCGTTTTTCCACTTCCGTTTTTAATCACATTTTGCTATATATATATTACGAAAATACTTTACATAATTTTTTAAAAGGTTAATCTTGTATTTGAAAAATGAAAAACGTGTATAGAAAATGTTTATACATTGTAAAAAATGTTTGTATTATTAAAAAAGAATGATTGGTCATAAAAAATGTATGCTACATTTAGAAAAATGTTCACAAGTTTCATAAATGTGTTCGTGACATTTTCAAAAAAGAAGGTTTGTACAATGTAAAAAAATGTTTGCTTAATTCAGGAAAATTGTTTATCATTAAAAAATCCAACGTGTACATAACAAATATTTAACATGTACTAAAAATGTTCAAAACATGATTTTGTAAAAATATTAAACATGTATTTGAAAATGTGAAACATTTATATAAAATCAATTTTAGATGTATAAAAAGAAAAGTGTTCAATGTGTATGAAAAAAAACTAGAAATCAAAATATATATTAAAATAATGTTAATTATGTACTGGAAAGATTTTAAACGTGTGTAAAACAATATTCCTAATGTATACGAAAAATATACAATGCATATGAAAAATGTAGACATGTGTTGAAAAAAGAAAAATGAAAAGAAGACAAAAGCAAAAAAAAGTCAGAGAAACTCAGTGAAACCTAGAGAAAGAAACAAAAAACCAAGAAAGTAACACGGAAAAAACGAGGAAAAAAATAGAAAGGTAAAAGAAAAAACAGATGAAGAGACCAAAAAACCAAAGAAAAAATGAAAGTGAAACCAAAAACCGAAAAAAGCGCTATAGAAAACTTGAGGAAAACAACCTACAAACAGTG
>NW_021300246.1:0-4131 GCF_002162155.2 Triticum dicoccoides
CTGTTGGGGAACGTAGCAGAAATTCAAAAATTTTCCTACGCAACACCAAGATCTATCTATGGAGAGACCAGCAACGAGTAGAAAGGAGAGTGCATCTACATACCCTTGTAGATCGCTAAGCGGAAGCGTTCAAGTGAACGGGGTTGATGGAGTCGTACTCGTCGTGATTCAGATCACCGATGATCAAGTGCCGAACGGACGGCACCTCCGCGTTCAACACACGTACAGCTCGGTGACGTCTCCCACGCCTTGATCCAGCAAGGGGAGAGGGAGAGGTTGAGGAAGACTCCATCCAGCAGCAGCACAACGGTGCGGTGGTGATGGAGGAGCGTGGCAATCCTGCAGGGCTTCACCGAGCACCTACGGGAGAGGAGATGTGTCACGGGAGGGAGAGGGAGGCAACCAAAGGCCTTAGGTATGATTGCTCCTCCTTTTCCCCACTATATATAGGGCCAAGGGAGAGGGGAGGGCGCAGCCTTGCCCCCTCCTCCAAGGAAGGGGTGCGGCTAAGGATGGGGAGGAGTCCATCCTCCCCAAGGCACCTCGGAGGTGCCTTCCCCCTTTAGGACTCTCCCCTTTTTCCTTTATCTTGGCGCATGGGCCTCTAGGGGCTGGTGCCCTTGGCCCATGTAGGCCAAGGCGCACCCCCTACAGCCCATGTGGCCCCCCGGGGCAGGTGGCCCCACCCGGTGGGCCCCCGGGACCCTTCCGGTGGTCCCGGTACAATCCTGATGACCCCGAAACTTGTCCCGATGCCCGAAACAGGACTTCCTATATATAAATCTTTACCTCCGGACCATTCCGGAACTCCTCGTGACGTCCGAGATCTCATCCGGGACTCCGAACAACATTCGGTTACCACATGCAAGCTTCCTTTATAACCCTAGCGTCATCGAACCTTAAGTGTGTAGACCCTACGGGTTCGGGAGACATGTAGACATGACCGAGACGTTCTCCGGTCAATAACCAACAGCGGGATCTGGATACCCATGTTGGCTCCCACATGTTCCACGATGATCTCATCGGATGAAACACGATGGCAAGGACTTAATCAATCCCGTATTCAATTCCCTTTGTCTAGCGGTATTTTACTTGCGCGAGATTCGATCGTCGGTATCCAATACCTTGTTCAATCTCGTTATCGGCAAGTCACTTTACTCGTTCCGTAACACATCATCCCGTGATCAAATCCTTGGTCACATTGCGCATATGATGATGTCCTACCGAGTGGGCCCAGAGATACCTCTCCGTTTACACGGAGTGACAAATCCCAGTCTCGATCCGCATAAAACAATAGATACTTTCGGAGATACCTGTAGTGCACCTTTATAGTCACCCAGTTACGTTGTGACGTTTGATACACCCAAAGCACTCCTACGGTATCCAGGAGTTACACGATCTCATGGTCAAAGGAAGAGATACTTGACATTGGCAAAGCTCTAGCAAATGAACTACACGATCTTTGTGCTATGCTTAGGATTGGGTCTTGTCCATCACATCATTCTCCTAATGATGTGATCCCGTTATCAACGACATCCAATGTCCATAGCCAGGAAACCATGACTATCTGTTGATCACAACGAGCTAGTCAACTAGAGGCTCACTAGGGACATATTGTGGTCTATGTATTCACACGTGTATTATGATTTCCGGATAATACAGTTATAGCATGAATAAAAGACTATTATCATGAACAAAGAAATATAATAATAACTTATTTATTATTGCCTCTAGGGCATATTTCCAACAGTCTCCCACTTGCACTAGAGTCAATAATCTAGTTCACATCGCCATGTGATTAACACTCACAGGTCACATCGCCATGTGACTAATACCCAAGAGTTTACTAGAGTCAGTAGTCTAGTTCACATCACTATGTGATTAACACTCAATGAGTTTTATGTTTGATCATGTTGCTTGTGAGAGAGGTTTTAGTCAACGGGTCTGAACCTTTCAGATCTGTGTGTGCTTTACAAATCTCTATGTCATCTCCTAGATGCAGCTACCACGCTCTATTTGGACCTATTCCAAATAACTGTTCTACTTGGAGCTATTCTAAATTATTGCTCCATTATATGTATCCGGTCTCTCTACTCAGAGCTATCCGGATAGGTGTCAAGCTTGCATCGACATAACCTTTACGACGAACTCTTTTACCACCTCCATAATCGAGAAAATTCCTTAGTCCACTAGTTACTAAGGATAACTTTGACCGCTGTCCTGTGATCCATTCTTGGATCACTCTTGTACCCCTTGACTAACTCATGGCAAGGCACACTTCAGGTGCGGTACACAGCATAGCATACTGAAGAGCCTACGTCTTAAGCATAGGGGACGACCTTCGTCCTTTCTCTCTATTCTGCCGTGGTCGAGCTTTAAGTCTTAACTTCGTACCTTACAACTCAGGCAAGAACTCCTTCTTTGACTGGTCCATCTTGAACACCTTCAAGATCATGTCAAGGTATGTGCTCATTTGAAAGTATTATTAAGCATTTTGATCTATCCTTATAGATCTTGATGCTCAATGTTCAAGTAGCTTAATCCAGGCTTTCCATTGAAAAACACTTTCAAAATAACCCTATATGCTTTCCAGAAATTCTACGTCATTTCTGATCAACAATATGTCAACAACATATACTCATCAGAAATTCTGTAGTGCTCCCACTCACTTCTTTGGAAATACAAGTTTCTCATAAACTTTGTACAAACCCAAAAAAAAAATTTTGATCATCATCAAAGCATACATTCCAACTCCGAGATGCTCACTCCAGTCCTTAGAAGGATTGCTGGAGCTTTGCATACTTATTAGCATCTTTCGGGATTGACAAAACCTTCCGGTTGTATCACATACAACCTTTCCTCATTAAAATCGTCGAGGAAACAATGTTTTGACATCCTATCTGCAAGATTTCATAAATAATGCAGTAATCGCTAATATAATTCCAACAGACTCTTAGCATCGCTACGAGTGAGAAAATCTCATCGTAGTCAACTCCTTGAACTTGTCGGAAAACATCTTAACGACAAGTCGAGCTTTCTTAATGGTGACATTTACCATCATTGTCCGTCTTCCTTTTGAAATCCATCTGTACTCATTAGCCTTACGACCATCGAGCCGTTCTGCCAAAGTCTACACTTTGTTTTCATACATGGATCCTCTCTCGGATTTTATGGCCTCAAGCCATTTATCGGAATCCGGGCCCACCATCGCTTCTCCATAGCTCGTAGGTTCATTGTTGTCTAGCAACATGACCTTCAAGACAGGATCACCGTACCACTCCGAAGTAGTACGTGTCCTTGTCGTCCTACGAGGTTTGGGAGTGACTTGATCCGAAGTTTCATGATCAATATCATAAGCTTCCACTTCAATTGGTGTAGGTGCCACAGGAACAACTCCCTGTGCCCTGTCACACACTAGTTGAAGAGACGGTTCAATAACCTCATCAAGTCTCCACCATTCTCCCACTCAATTCTTTCGAGAGAAACTTTTCCTCGAGAAAGGACCCGATTCTAGAAACAATCCATATTGCTTTCGGATCTGAATTAGGAGGTATACCCAACTGTTTTGGGTTTCCTATGAAGATGCATTTTATCCGCTTTGGGTTCGAGCTTATCAAACTGAAACTTTTTCATATAAGCGTCGCAGCCCCAAACTTTCAAGAAACGACAACTTAGGTTTCTCTAAACCATAATTCATACGGTGTCATCTCAACGGAATTATGTGGTGCCCTATTTAAAGTGAATGTGGTTGTCTCTAATGCCTAACCCATGAACGATAGTGGTAATTCGATAAGAGACATCATGGCACGCACCATATCCAATAGGGTGCAACTATGATGTTCGGACACACCATCACACTATGGTGTTCCAGGCGGTATTAATTGTGAAACAATTTCCACAATGTCTTAATTGTGTGCCAAAACTCGTAACTCAGATATTCATCTCTATGATCGTATCATAGACATTTTATCCTCTTGTCACAATGAACTTCTACTTCACTCTGAAATTATTTGAACCATTCAATAATTCAGACTTGTGTTTCATCAAGTAAATATTCTCAACATCTACTCGAATCATCTGTGAAGTAAGAACATAACGATATTCACTGCATGCCTCAGCACTCATTGGACT
>NW_021300247.1:0-1216 GCF_002162155.2 Triticum dicoccoides
GCTCAATGTTTTCCTTAGTTAACTCATGCATTTTTAAAATCAATTCAGCACGTTGTTTAGCATCAAAATTAACCTTCTCCGAAGATGGAAGAGGCAACAAATCAATAGGTGCACGAGGTAGGAAACCATACACAACTTCAAAAGGGCACATCTTAGTAGTAGAATGCAATGAACGATTATAAGCAAATTCAATATGAGGCAAGCATTCCTCCCACATTTTCTTATTATTCTTCAAAACAGCCCTAAGCATAGTAGACAATGTTCTATTGACTACTTCAGTTTGTCCATCAGTTTGGGGGTGACAAGTAGTACTAAAAAGCAGTTTAGTCCCCAACTTGGCCCATAAACATCTCCAAAAGTGGCTAAGAAATTTAGTATCACGATCTGAAACAATAGTATTTGGCACACCATGCAAGCGAATAATTCTTTATCGTAAGTAGAATAATTCAGACTAGGCCCACTCAATTTTTCAGAAAAGTATGCAACAGGTTTGCCATCTTGTAATAACACACCTCCTAATCCAATTCCACTAGCATCACATTCAAGCTCAAAAGTCTTATTAAAATCAGGAAGTTGGAGTGAAGGAGCATGTGTCAACTTATCTTTCAATACCGTGAAGGCTTCTTCCTGTGCGGTACCCCAAACAAAAGGCACATCCTTCTTTGTAAGCTCGTTGAGAGGTGCAGCAATGGTGCTGAAATCTCTCACAAAACGCCTATAAAATCCAGCGAGGCCAAGAAAACTCCTCACTTGTGTGACCGTTTTGGGCTGCGGTCAACTCTCAATAGCTTCAATCTTGGCTTTGTCAACTTCAATTCCCTGTGGAGTAACAACATAGCCAAGAAAAGATACTCGGTCGGTGCAAAAGGTGCACTTCCCAAGGTTACCAAACAAACGTGCATCACGTAGAGCAATAAAAACAGCACGTAAATGTTCCAAATGTTCTTCCAAAGATCTGCTATAAATCAGTATATCATCAAAATAGACTACCACAAATCGTCCAATGAAAGCACGTAAAACTTCGTTCATTAGTCTCATGAAAGTACTAGGCGCATTAGTTAACCCAAAAGGCATGACTAACCACTCATATAATCCAAACTTAGTTTTAAATGCTGTTTTCCATTCATCTCCCAATTTCATACGAATTTGATGGTATCCACTACGCAAATCAACTTTGGAGAATATTGTAGAGCCACTCAATTCATCAAGCATATCA
>NW_021300248.1:0-1830 GCF_002162155.2 Triticum dicoccoides
AAGAGTACAATCCGAGTATCGAGTATACTCCAGGCAAGGCTAATGTGATTGCTGACGCTTTGAGCAGAAAAGCATATTGCAACAGTCTGATTCTCAAGCCTTATCAACCCGAGCTTTGTGAAGCTTTCCGCAAACTTAATCTGCAAGTTGTTCCTCAAGGTTTCCTCTCTAACCTTCAAGTTTCTCCTACCTTAGAAGACCAGATTCGCCAAGCCCAACTTCTTGATGCTATGGTGAAAAAGGTGAAGATTGGTATTGCAAAGAGTCAGTCCAAGTACAAGTGCTACCGACTTGATGACAAGGACGCTCTCTTCTTCGAGGATCGAATTGTTGTGCCCAAAGGTGAAATTCGTAAGGTGATCATGAACGAGGCTCACAACTCTCTCCTCTCCATCCACCCTGGTAGTACGAAGATGTATCAGGACCTCAAGCAAGCTTATTGGTGGACTCGAATGAAGCGCGAGATCGCTCAATTCGTGAACGAGTGTGATGTCTGCAGAAGAGTGAAGGCAGAACACCAAAGGCCAGCTGGTCTGCTCCAACCTCTTGCCATTCCAGAATGGAAGTTTGACCACATTGAAATGGACTTCGTGACTGGGTTTCCAAAGTCCAAGCGTGGCAATGATGCTATATTTGTTGTCATCGACAAGCTCACCAAAGTGGCTCATTTTCTGCCTATCAAAGAGTCGATCACTGCAGCTCAATTGGCGGAACTCTATACCTCTCGCATTGTCTCTCTGCACGGTATTCCTCAAGTGATATCTTCAGACCGTGGCAGCATCTTTACCTCCAAGTTTTGGGATTCTTTTCAGAAGGCCATGGGCACCAACATCCGCTTCAGCACAGCTTTCCATCCTCAAACGAGCGGTCAAGTCGAGCATGTCAATCAGATTCTTGAAGATATGCTCAGGGCTTGTGTGATCTCCTTCGGCATGAAGTGGGAGGATTGTCTTCCTTATGCTGAATTCTCTTACAACAACAGCTTTCAAGCAAGTTCGGGCAAGGCCCCCTTTGAAATTCTATATGGCAGGAAGTGCCGTACCCCTCTCAACTGGTCTGAAACCGGTGAACGTCAGCTGCTGGGTAATGACTTAATCACAGAGGCAGAAGAAATGTGCAAAGTCATTCGTGATAACCTCAAAGCAGCCCAGTCCCGCCAGAAGAGCTACTATGATAGTAAGCATCGTGATCTAGCTTTCGAGATCGGAGATCATGTTTACCTCCGCGTCTCCCCCATGAAAGGAACTCGTCGCTTCGGTATCAAAGGGAAGCTTGCCCCTAGATACGTGGGACCTTTCAAGATTGTCAGCAAGAGAGGCGACCTCGCCTATCAACTCGAGCTTCCTTCAAACTTTGCAAATGTTCATGATGTGTTCCATGTCTCTCAGCTTCGAAAGTGCTTCAAGACTCCTGACTGCACCGTCAACTTCGAGGACATTGAGCTCCAAGAAGATCTCTCTTATCGCGAGCACCCAGTTGCTATTCTTGAAGAGACTGAACGCAAGACTCGCAACAAGTCAATTAAATTTCTCAAAGTCAAGTGGTCTCACCATTCCGACCGTGAAGCTACCTGGGAACGCGAGGATCACCTCCGTTCTGAGTACCCGGAGTTCTTTCAGTCCTAGATCTCGGGACGAGATCTTTTCGTAGTGGTGGAGTGTTGTAACGCCCCAGATGTAACTTTCCCCATTTGTACTCCAACTCTTGCCGTTTCCGGTGTCAAGTTATATTTATTTCTCGGGTTCGGGTCCTTGTCTCCGTGTGTTGTTTTCGTTTTCATGCACCTCATACCATGTCATCACGTGCATTGCATTTGCATACATGTTCATC
>NW_021300249.1:0-1129 GCF_002162155.2 Triticum dicoccoides
GGATTTCTGGAAGAAGAGTTGTATATGATGCAACCAGAAGGTTTTGTCGATCCAAAGGGAGCTAACAAAGTGTGCAAGCTCCAGCGATCCATTTATGGACTGGTGCAAGCCTCTCGGAGTTGGAATAAACGTTTTGATAGTGTGATCAAAGCATTTGGTTTTATACAGACTTTCGGAGAAGCCTGTATTTACAAGAAAGTGAGTGGGAGCTCTGTAGCATTTCTGATATTATATGTGGATGACATATTACTGATTGGAAATGATATAGAATTTCTGGATAGCATAAAGGGATACTTGAATAAAAGTTTTTCAATGAAAGACCTCGGTGAAGCTGCTTACATATTAGGCATTAAGATCTATAGAAATAGATCAAGACGCTTAATTGGACTTTCACAAAGCACATACCTTGACAAAATTTTGAAGAAGTTCAAAATGGATCAAGCAAAGAAAGGGTTCTTGCCTGTGTTACAAGGTGTGAAATTGAGTAAGACTCAATGCCCGACCACTGCAGAAGAAAGAGAGAATATGAAAGATGTTCCCTATGCATCAGCCATAGGCTCTATCATGTATGCAATGCTGTGTACCAGACCTGATGTGTGCCTTGCTATAAGTTTAGCAGGGAGGTACCAAAGTAATCCAGGAATGGATCACTGGACAGCGGTCAAAAACATCCTGAAATACCTGAAAAGGACTAAGGATATGTTTCTCGTATATGGAAGTGACAAAGAGCTCATCGTAAAAGGTTACGTTGATGCAAGCTTTGACACTGATCCGAATGATTCTAAATCGCAAACCGGATACGTGTTTACATTAAACGGTGGAGCTGTCAGTTGGTGCAGTTCTAAACAAAGCGTCGTAGCGGGATCTACATGTGAAGCGGAATACATAGCTGCTTCGGAAGCAGCAAATGAAGGAGTCTGGATGAAGGAGTTCATATCCGATCTAGGTGTCATACCTAGTGCATCGGGTCCAATGAAAATCTTTTGTGACAATACTGGTGCAATTGCCTTGGCAAAGGAATCCAGATTTCACAAAAGGACCAAACACATCAAGAGACGCTTCAACTCCATCCGGGATCTAGTCCAGGTGGGAGACATAGAGATTTGCAAGATACATACGGATCTGAATG